>NC_043000.1:10000-32500 GCF_006345805.1 Octopus sinensis
AAATCTAACTAAAAATTTTGTGGCAAATGTTTACATATAATCAACGCATGATTTTAAGAAATTAATGTCATTCATATATATATGTATATATATATATATATATCATATAATTAAGGGCTAAAGAGGGTTATTCTAAAGCCAAATACACTGTTTTATCCACTTATAATCCGCTTGTTACAGGAAAATTGAAACTGAAAACGGGCAACTAACCTTTAGAAAATTTAAATTTCGTTATCTCTATATTGAATCAATTTCGGACTTAATCTTATAAAAAAAGATATATTCCTTCTTCAGTAGAAATTTCGATGGGATATAAATAAAATACTCACGTATGATCATGGAAAAAGCACAAGCTAAAAACATAACTACACTTGAGTACATCATTTATATCTAAAAATAAAAATTCTTTGGTCAGCCTCAGAAAACAACGTCCAGACCTTTCGCCGCTACAAATTGTAATGGTTACCAGTCCTCCTGTAGCAAGCATCGAGTTTACTACTAAGCAATATAGGATGAAGTCCCTTACTCTACAGCAAAGGAATTCATCAGGAAGCGTGGGCAGTATATTTAAAAAAACCGTTACGGTTGCAATATACATCATATAATTAAGGGCTAAAGAGGGTTATTCTAAAGCCAAATACACTGTTTTATCCACTTATAATCCGCTTGTTACAGGAAAATTGAAACTGAAAACGGGCAACTAACCTTTAGAAAATTTAAATTTCGTTATCTCTATATTGAATCAATTTCGGACTTAATCTTATAAAAAAAGATATATTCCTTCTTCAGTAGAAATTTCGATGGGATATAAATAAAATACTCACGTATGATCATGGAAAAAGCACAAGCTAAAAACATAACTACACTTGAGTACATCATTTATATCTAAAAATAAAAATTCTTTGGTCAGCCTCAGAAAACAACGTCCAGACCTTTCGCCGCTACAAATTGTAATGGTTACCAGTCCTCCTGTAGCAAGCATCGAGTTTACTACTAAGCAATATAGGATGAAGTCCCTTACTCTACAGCAAAGGAATTCATCAGGAAGCGTGGGCAGTATATTTAAAAAAACCGTTACGGTTGCAATATACATCATATAATTAAGGGCTAAAGAGGGTTATTCTAAAGCCAAATACACTGTTTTATCCACTTATAATCCGCTTGTTACAGGAAAATTGAAACTGAAAACGGGCAACTAACCTTTAGAAAATTTAAATTTCGTTATCTCTATATTGAATCAATTCGGACTTAATCTTATAAAAAAAGATATATTCCTTCTTCAGTAGAAATTTCGATGGGATATAAATAAAATACTCACGTATGATCATGGAAAAAGCACAAGCTAAAAACATAACTACACTTGAGTACATCATTTATATCTAAAAATAAAAATTCTTTGGTCAGCCTCAGAAAACAACGTCCAGACCTTTCGCCGCTACAAATTGTAATGGTTACCAGTCCTCCTGTAGCAAGCATCGAGTTTACTACTAAGCAATATAGGATGAAGTCCCTTACTCTACAGCAAAGGAATTCATCAGGAAGCGTGGGCAGTATATTTAAAAAAACCGTTACGGTTGCAATATACATCATATAATTAAGGGCTAAAGAGGGTTATTCTAAAGCCAAATACACTGTTTTATCCACTTATAATCCGCTTGTTACAGGAAAATTGAAACTGAAAACGGGCAACTAACCTTTAGAAAATTTAAATTTCGTTATCTCTATATTGAATCAATTTCGGACTTAATCTTATAAAAAAAGATATATTCCTTCTTCAGTAGAAATTTCGATGGGATATAAATAAAATACTCACGTATGATCATGGAAAAAGCACAAGCTAAAAACATAACTACACTTGAGTACATCATTTATATCTAAAAATAAAAATTCTTTGGTCAGCCTCAGAAAACAACGTCCAGACCTTTCGCCGCTACAAATTGTAATGGTTACCAGTCCTCCTGTAGCAAGCATCGAGTTTACTACTAAGCAATATAGGATGAAGTCCCTTACTCTACAGCAAAGGAATTCATCAGGAAGCGTGGGCAGTATATTTAAAAAAACCGTTACGGTTGCAATATACATCATATAATTAAGGGCTAAAGAGGGTTATTCTAAAGCCAAATACACTGTTTTATCCACTTATAATCCGCTTGTTACAGGAAAATTGAAACTGAAAACGGGCAACTAACCTTTATATATATATAAACGGGCAACTAACTATATATATATATATACTGATGCGAAGGATTTGCCGGAGGCAAGATGGCAGAATCCCCAAGGACATACTCAACGGAGAGCTTGCTAGGGGTACTAGGTCTGTGGAAAGACCGTTCTTACGATACAAGGATGTTTGCAAAAGGGACATGAAGGCCTGCAACATCAATATTAGCAATTGGGAAGCAGTTGCCAGCAACCGTGGAGATTGGCGACGTACCGTAAAAGAGGGAATACAAAGGAGTGACAGAGAGAGAGAGAGGAGAAATGGAAAGAAAAGAAGAGACGTCAACAAGAGACTATGGCATTACAACCAGCCAGGAACAGTCTTCGCTACATTTGCGGCACCTGCCAGAGGGAGTGTTTGTCCAGGATAGGACTACACAGCCACAGCAGGAAATGTATCAGGACATGAAATGTAAAAGCCGGACTAGACTATTTTATGCGCAACTCCATTGTCTCCCGAGACAAAAAGGATGCCAACCATATATATATATGGGAATCAAACAGAAGCAAGCGATTTCTTGTACAAGATAGAGTCACAGGCATGGTTGTGTGGAAAGAAGTTTACTTCCCAACCACATGGTTCTGGGTTCAGTCCCACTGCGTGGCACTTTGGGCAAGTGTCTTCTACTGTAACTCTGGGCCGACCAAAGCCTTGTCAGTAGATTTGGTAGAAGGAAACTGAAAGAAGCTGGTCTAAAAATACATGTGCGCGCGCGTGTGTTTGTGACACAACATCGCTTGACAACTGGTGTTGGTGTGTTCACGTTCGTTCGAGTAAAATTCTTCAAGTCGGTACTGCAGCTTGACAACAATCTAATGACAGAATCAAAGTAAAATACAAAAGAATTAAAAAACACAGAAGTTCATGGAAAGAAACTACCTGAGCGGAAAATTCTTACTAGAGCAGACACCAGCAACACGAGAGAGGCGCAATGGCCCAGTGGTTAGGGTAGCAGACTCGCGGTCGTAAGAACGCGGTTTCTATTCCCAGACCGGGCATTGTGAGTGTTTATTGAGCAAAAACACCTAAGCTCCACGAGGCACCGGCGAGGAGGGGCGGTGAACCCCGCTGTACTCTTTCACCACAATTTTCTCTCACTCTGTCTTCCTACTTCGGCCACAAAGCAGAGGAGCCATGGTGTAACCCATTATGGTTTGGTAAAAATTTCAGACCCTAGTCTAGATTGCGAATCCTCCGTACCCCAGGATGGTTCAGCTCACCACCCGTTAAAAGCCACCGTTTACAGAATGAGGATAACAGCGTCGCTTTCGCGCCCGTGCAACCGCCGGTCTATCGCGTGTGGTGGGTGGATCTTCAAGTTTCCACACGCATTCTTAGTAGTTTAGAGTAGGCTCGAATTAGAGATCATTGTTTGGGGCTAATGGCGTGAGTCCTGATTGAGAGAAGAAGAAGAAGAAGAAGAAGAAGAAGAAGGAGAAGGAGAAGAAGAAGAAGAAGAAGAAGACAGCAACACGACGACGCCTAACAGATAGACGAATTACTCGGTTACTAACCTTAAGAGGTGGTAGAAGTAAAAAAAAAAAGTTCGATAGGACAATGGCCAGCGAAGTATTTACAGAATACCGATAAAAAAGGCAATGTCCTGTAGAGTTGAGAGGGATTGAAGTTTAGTCGAAATAGGGCCGATAGTGTTAGAATTCGCTTTTTATCTTGATCAAAGGACGACAAAACAGTAGCAGATCGAATTGTGATGTGTTCCATAAAAGGATGAATAATATTTATGTACGTATATATGTACGCATGTTTGTATGTATGTATGTATGTATGAATGTATGTATGTATTTATGTATGTATGTATGTATGTATGTATGTATGTATGTATGTATGTATGCATGTATGTATGTATGTATGTATTTATGTATGTGTGTATGTATGTATGTAGGTAGGTAGGTAGGTACAGAATATGAAGGGTTTAGGCCACTGTTGATCTAAACTAATAGGTAAGCTGTAAGCCACTAGGGTCCAAATTCACAACGGGGGCTGGAGCTGTGGAATAAGCCATTATTATTTTTTTGCTCTTACTTTTGATAATTGATTTCCACTTAATGTATGTATGCATGCTTGTGTGTACGTATGTATGTATTTGTTTATATTTGTCTATGTGCAAATACATACATACATACATACATACATACATACATACATACATACATACATATATATCTAGGGAGAGTTTACGAAAAAAACAAAAGACGAAGGCAGGTGGTGTATAAAACAAACAGATGTATTAGTATAACGCTCAGTAATAGAAAAAGTATTTTACGTTTCGAGTCTACGCTCTTCTACAGAAAGGGACACAGAAAAAACAAGGAGAGAAAAAAATGTGTGTAGTGGCTAACGATCGATCATGGCGACTGACTTCGGACAGAAGGGTCACACACGAGGGGGAAGAATTAGGGGAGATAACAAAGTAAACATGACCCCCAACACGAAGGTGCGTGTGTGTATAAGAGAGTATGTATGTGCGTGTGAAAGAGGGCTGGTGGTCTGGACGTGTGCGTGTATGTATGTGTAGCTGATATATATATGAATGCTAGACTTACTACGCAGCGTTGTTCGGTAAAGTATTCACGGAATTATTTGTCAGTTTGTAGAATGGGAATCCGTGTTACTTATGTATGTATATATATTTAACCTAACTTCTGGACTTATTTAATTGGAACTATCCAAACAATTGTGATCGAACATAAACAATAAAATGGGTTATTTCCCTTGAGTGTTTAGAAAAAAAATATTGTAGGTGGTGTGGTTATTTCCCTTAGGTGTTTTAAAAAAATACCTATAGGAGTTATAAAGGTCCCTTCCAGGGACCGTATTATCGAGTTTTTCAACAATCTAAGTATGTCACGAGGTTTCCAGACATTAGTTCTACTCATGTGTCAAGTTTCATCAAAATCAATAAAATAATGTAGGAGGAGTTAGATAACAACGCCACAAACAAACACACACCGATTTTCCACATATGTAGTAAATATATATATATAAACACAATGATTTGATATTTATTCTTAATTCATTCCGTGAGATGCAACGCAAATGTGTTAGTTGCTGTTGTGTACGTCCCAGGAGGAACTCTAGGACACTGGTATTTCGATATGTTGTGTCTTCTCAGCCAGAAGTACCAGGACCTTTAGGCCTCAATAAGACCCTGGCTTTGTTTATTATTTCAGCAAATAAACTGGTTTCTGATTTGTGCTTATATCTACCAATCGACAGGGAAAAAAACAACGTTATTTGCAATATGTACAACGAGATCTGAAACGATGATTTGCGTATTTATTTTCAATGTGTTCCGACAGGTTCAAACACAAATACCGTTTGAATCTGCAAATCATTGTTTCAGATCTCACTGTACACAGCGCAAATAATGAATATACACACACATGCCCACCCCCCCAAAAAAAACAACAACAACACGCACAACACGCATTATACACACACAACACAACACAAACACATACACACACATATATATATATATATATGATAGATCGGTAGCCACTACATACATTTTTTTGTCTCCTTGTTTCTCTCCTTGTCTTTTTCTGTGTCCCTTTCTGTAGAATAGCGTAGGCCCGAAACGTAAAAGACTTTTTCTATTCCTGAGCGTTATACTAATACATCTGTTTGTTTTGTACACACCCTGTCTTCGTCTTTTGGTTTTTTTTTCGTGAACCCCCCTATATTATATATATATATATACACCACACACACCACACACGCCCTTCGTCCGTTGCTATCGACAACGACCAAGACACAAATCATGGAATGAGAAGATGTGGTATAGTGTGTCTGGCAGTGACCGATCAGCTCGATGCGTACTCGAAAGGCTCTGCTACAGGTCGGAACTGGTGGTTGCCGGCCGGAACTGAAGGCAAGGAGTTGGCTCTAGGACTCGTAGCGGTTCACATTTTCTTTGTGCCTGTGCGTTCCTATTCTATTTGTAGGACGTGTACCTCTGCTGGTACAGCTTCGCCAGACAGGGTAGTACTGCGCTTTTTCCCCCAGGTGTTGGGGTTGGCATGGAAGCTTTTCAATGAGACTTTGAGTATATCCTTGAAGCGCTTTTTTCTGTTTGCTTGTACTGCCTTCCACCTGTTCCCCGTACAGCAGTTTCTTGGGCATTCGAACATGGTGGCCTGATTATCTGACTTAGGCTCTCTTCAGCTTGACTGATCAGCTCGAGGAAGGCCTCCGTGTCTGGGACTTGTCTTGCCAGGTGATTTCAGTAGTTTCTCATTCAGTTCATGTAGAAATGATATAGGTTTTTGATGTGTGTGTCATTATAACCGTCCATGTCTCACAGGTGTACAGTACAGTAGTCAGTACAACTGCTCGTTATACCTTAACTTCGTGGCCAGCCTAATACCTCTCCTCTCTTACATTGATCCACGTAGCCCTCGCATGCTCAGCTTTCCTGGGTGATACGCGTGTCGGCCTTGATCTGGATCTATTACTTAAAAATAGATAGGTAAAGTTATCTTCTCGAGTTATACTGACTCATAAGGGGTAATATCCCGTTTTCATGACGTATACATTCCCCAACTGGACGGGACACCGGTCTGTCTCAGGATTACTCATTTATTTTTGCCGGTTGAGTGGACTGGAGCAACGGGAAATGAAGTGTTTTCCGCAAGAACGCAACGCGTCGCCTAGTCCAGAAATCGAAACCACAATCTTACGTTCATGTGTCTATCACCATAACCACTAAGCCGCGCGCCTCCACGATCTGTTACTAGTAACAAGCTCTATTAATATTTATTCTTCTCGAAGGCCGTGAGCTGGCAGAAACGTTAGCACGCCGGGTGAAATGCTAAGCGGTTTTTCGTCTGCTGTGACGTTGAGTTCAAATTCCGCCGACGTCCACTTTGCCTTTCATCATTTCGGGGTCGATAAATTAAATACCAGTTACGCACTGGGGTCGATATAATCGACATAATCCGTTGTCTGTCCTGTTTGTCCCCTCTGTGTTTAGCCCCTTGTGGGGTAGTAAAAAGAATAGGTATTTCGTCTGTCTTTACGTTCCGAGATCAAATTCCGCTGAGGTCGACTTTGCTTTCATCATTTCGGGGTCGATAAATTTAGTACTATTTGCGTACTGGGTTCGATGTAGAATTTTTTAAAATATTGCAAAATTTTGGTTCACATCCAGTCCACCATATTACAGACCGGATGTTGATCATAAACAGTTTCCTTTGTTCGATCTTCCTTGAAATTACATTTTTTTCAGGCGTATGGTGGGGGAGTGCCAGGTAGAATAAAATTAGCATTTTCGACACCTGCTCTTTGCTTTCAATCAAGATTCCAAAAGTCACTCGAGGTAGGAATTTGTACTGTGTTATTACTGAAAGGACTGCACAGAAATAGTTAATACGCTGTTAAGCGGGTATGTAAATTCGATCACGCAGACTCTCCACTGCCGGTCGATGTTTTCAGTACAATGAAGTTTGATTGAATAAACTCATCCACGAGTATCCACCCCAAGCCATTAAGAAATTGATCCAGCAAATGGCATGCCTTCAAAAATACCTATTTCTTTACTAACCTCAAGGGGCTAAACACAGAGAGGACAAACAAGGAGAGACAAACGGATTAAGTCGATTATATCGACCCCAGTGCGTAACTGGTACATATTTAATCGACCCGAAAGGATAAAAGGCAAAGTTGACTCGGCGGAATTTGAACTCAGAACGTAACGGCAGACGAAATACGGCTACGCATTTCGCCCGGCGTGCTAGCGATTCTGCCAGCTCGCTGCCCTATATGCTATCAATACCGATAACCGTCATCACCATTCGATAGGTAGGGTCAAAATGATCCGATCAGCCACACGACATGCTACAATAAGACACCGCACCACTCGTCCCCATATCGCTTATTGACTAGAAGAGATCAGTTGGGAAGTTCTACTGTATCCACAGTATTCTCTTGATATAGAGCCTCAGATTATTAACTTTTTCGATCGCTTTCCAGCAGTACTGAGGCATTGGTTTAAGAACGCGAAGAGCTGAAGACATGACTCGATGAATTCTTCGAGTCATAACCCAGAGATTTCTACCGTTGGCAATAAGTAGTGAACTACGAAGGAGAATACATTATTGACTAATTTGTTTAAAAATAAGGATTAAGATAAATAACGAATTTATCAATGTATGTGTATATATATGTATATAATTTAATCCAAACGGGAAGAAAACAAAAAACAACAACAATGGAACAATTACAATATTATTATTAATAGGCGCTCAGGAAATGGAAGCAGGAGGGTATGACGTTTCGAGCGGAGCTCGTCGTCGGAAAACATCGGAACATAAAGAAGGAAGAGAGAGGAAAGAAAGATCCCAAAGCGGGCAACAGGGATAGAGAAAAAAAACGACTGGTGTTTACGAGTACACATGGTTGAAAGGCGGAAGTTACGATAACAAGAGCAAAGTAGGTTTTAAAGGCAAAAAGAGTGGAGACAAGGTTGGTAACGCAACAGATGTGTGTGTATGTGTGAGTGTGTGCGTGTGCGTGTGTGTATGTGTGTGTGTGAGGCGAGATAAAAAAAAAAAATATATGTATGTGTTAGTGTGTGCGTCTGTGTGTAGGCGTGGAGGGTAGGCGAGACAGTGGTCGCCATAGCAGACAATGGTCAGTAGTAAGAAAAAGAAGGAAGGAGGAAGGGAGGGAGGGGAAGGGGTGGGGGCGTATGTAGCGTGCCAGCGTGTGTTGAGTAGTAGTTGTGTGTGTGTGTGTCCAGTGTCGTGGTGGTATTAATGGCGAGTAGATTGAATATATAATATATATATATATATATATATATATATATATATATAATATATATATATATATAATACACATATATTATGTATATATTTCATTCATACACACATTACAAACTTCATATACATTATAATATATCAGGTCATCCCATAAGTTCTGTCCGATTTTTGAAGAAAGAAAACAAGTGATTTAAAGTTATATTTAATGTACTTTCCCTGATTATCTATGACTTCCATCTATTCACAAGCTTTTTAATCCCATTAATGTAAAAATCTTTTGGTTTCAAAGCGAAGAACTCTGAAATATCAGTTTCGACTTCCTCCTGGCTTGCGAGAGTTATAACTCCCATATGATTTTGTAAACTACGAAACAAAAGGTGGTCTGAAGGGGCAATGTCGGGAGAATAAGGTGAATGAGGAATTTTTTCCCAGCAAAGCTATTCGATCTTCTTTGATGTGATCTTTGCAGTGTGGGGTCGCGTATTGTCCTGATGAAAGATCACTCCTTTTCGATTCACTAAAGCAGGTCTTTTTTGCTTTAAAGTTTGGTTCAAATGCTCTCATTGCTGACAGTAGACTTGAGCATTGATTGTTGCATTAGGTGGTAACAATTCAAAGTGAATTACCCCTTTGCAATCCCATCAGATAGAGCGAAGAACCGTTTTCCCATGAAGTTCCCTTTTTTGTTGTGGTTGAGCTTTTTCCCTTCTACCAAGCCACTGTTTACAATGTTAACATTTCGATAGAAGATCCATTTTTCGTCTCCAGTCAACGTCTATCCAAAAACGATGAAATGAGTTCGCGAGAATGACGAGAAGAGCAGATCTCAACTCAGGATTTGCGGTTGATTTCGGACAATTCATGAGGCACCCCTTTTCCAAGTTTAGGAACCTTTCTAAGTTGCTGAAGTTGACAATGAATAGTTGTATGGTTGAACTAAGCTTTATTGCCAATTCTTCAACTGATAATGCAGGTATTTTGTTCAAGTAATGCCTCAAGGATCTTATCATTAAACTCAACTGGACGACTTGTTCGATCTTCATCTTCAAAGCTGAAATCTCTACTTCTGAATTTTGCAAACCGTCTTCTGCAAGTTCTTTCTTTCAAGCATTCTTTCCCATAAACTGAGTGTATGTTTCGAGTCGCTTCGACTACAGTTTCGTTTTTTGTACTCATAAGGCATTATGTGCTTCAAATGCTTTTTGGATATTTCCATGTTAAGAAGGGTTTTAATCAAAGAAATTTTAATTCTTTTATTCTGTAGAATAACATTTAATTAGTTTAAATGAACACAAATGCATAAAAAGAATTTTAAATTCCATTAGACATTCTAAAATACTATTAAATTTCATTCAATTTTAAAAAAGGTAAAACCGGACAGAACTTATGGGATGACCTGATATGCGTATATATATACGTACATATAATATATATGAACGTTTGAATGTATATATGAATGTAAGTAATGTATGTACGTTAAAAATTGTATGTGAAAATCTATCCATCGTACATCTGCTAACGTGCGATGTACAATTGACCTTCATAAGAAGGTTAGAAATTTAAAAAGAGAAAAATCCTATCAGATAATGATAAATATAACAAACAAGCAAAGAAGTCTAAGATATAGAAGAGTGGTGAGAAGTCATTAAATCCCATTAAAACGAAATACACCAAGACAATATTCACATGACTGATAATTATAATTCGCGTATGCAATTATAATCCATTAAAATTATTTTATGATATATATATATATATATATATATATATATATATATATATATATGTATGTATGTACGTAGGTATGTATGTACGTATGTATATGTTATATGTGTATGTGTGTGTGTGAGTGTGTGTGTGTGTATATGTGGCTGTTGTGTAAGAAGCTTGTTCCCAATCACATAGTTCCGAATTCATTCCCACTGCGTGGCACCTTGGGCATGTGTCTTCTACTATAGCCTCGGCCGGGGCAAAGATGTATAAGTGCATGTTGGTAGGAAGAAAACTGAAAGAAGCCCGTCGCATGCATATATAAATATAAATATATATATATATATATATATATATATATGTGGTGTGTGTGTGTGTTGTGTGTGTGTGATGTGGTATGTATGTATGTATATATAATCGTAGGGGTTGCACCTTGGGATATTATATATATAATCGCAGGGTGACACCTTGGCATAGTGTCTTGTACTCTAGCTTCGGGCCGACCAAAAACTTATAAGTGGATTTGGTGGACGAAAATTGAATGAAAACCATCATATATATATATATATACTAGGCGAAATATTTAGCTGCATTTCGTCTGTCTTTACGTTCTGAGTTCAAATTCCACCGAGGGTCGGTCGACTTTGCCGTCATCCTTATATGTATGTATGTTATATATATATATAGATATTATATATATATATATATATATAATATATTTATATATATATATATATATATATATCTATAATGGTTTGTATGTGGCCTAGTGTCGTAGCCATGATCGTAAGGACGGGCCATTATGTTTTGTTCCAAGGCAAAGTACTTCATTTTATTTTGGTATGTGTCTGATGATACGCTCCTTTGTCCGATCTGGTTTCTCTTACACATGAGAAACTCAGAGTAGCGAGACAATCAACAATCAACTTCGAATAAAAAATTGTTTGCATATTTGTGCCTGTATTTGTGTCAGTTTGTGTGTGTGTGTGTGTGTGTGTTTGTCATCATCATCATTATCATCAACCATCACCGTCCTCTTCACCACCATCATTATCATCATCAGCATCAGTATCATCATCTTCATCATGCTCGTTAAAGACAACAATAGTACAAATAGGACATCCTACAAAGAACACACTGGACAATATTAATGCGTGCGCATGCGCATGTGTGTGTGCGGGTACATTTTACGTGAGTATATATACCTATGTGTACGTTGTTTGTTTGTGTGTGTGTGTGTGTGTGCGTGCGTGTGTGTGTGTGTATGTGTCTTGGCTAATCGTTGTTCAAACTATATAAATCATATTCAAGATATGTTACCTCTAGTTTCAACGGACATAAGCATTTATCGCGTTAAACACCAAGAAGTCTGCGAGTAATCCTCTTAATCCAATAAACGAAACATCGATAGTAATCATGTAACCCTGGTCAACATCATCTCTAAAGGAAACATCCATCAGCTCGTCCTTTCAAATATTCACTTTACAATAAATACTTTTAATTGTTTAATCTATCATATATATATATTCTAACTGAAATAACATAGATACCATATCGTTATATTTCGTATTAGATAAATCCTTTTCAAAACAAAAGAGTACTGATACAAAATTTAGATAGCCAAAGCTTTATCGATACCTTATTTTAAAGTTTTAACCTCTCTTGTTATCCCTATCTTTTTGAGAAGTTGTATTTGTGTGTATCTATCTTTGTTTGTTTGTTAAATCTGTAGAGATTGCATCCTCTAGATTAGATTGAGGCGGTCAGCTTCAATAAGTCCACACAACTACAACACTTTTATCAATAAATCATTGAATTTCTTGTATAACGTCCAACAAGAATCTTGTTTAGGAGGTTTTATCACCAACCAACCTAAATTCTTCTATCGATTATGGATTATACAATCTCGACGATATCTAACACCGCGAGCCTTTTAATAACCTATATATTATATCTAACAAGAATATCATTTTCATTATCATTATTATTGTTGTTGTTGTTGTTGCTTTGCTGTTGTTGTTACAATAATTATCATTATCGCCTGAATTGTAAAACTGATTAATTTCGTGTTTAGCGCTGGTGTGGAATTAAAAGAACCACGAGAGCCACCACGTTGCGCTTGCATTTATCGTTGCTTAAGTCTAAATGAAGACCTCACAAACGTGTGCTTCAAACGGTAGGTAACAATGACAGGTTGTATGATACAGAATTTTTTTAAAGAAAGAAAATACACACACACACACACACAGACACACATATACACACACTACATAGTTTTATATTTATTTAACGGTGAACTGGAGGACTTCACCGTTGAAAGATAAACGTTTAAAAATTCACTATCTTTGCATCGACGCAACACAATATATATGATTATGAGGGATTTTGAAGTGAGTATATTACTGCCTAGGACACATAGATGATCAATACTAATTTTTAGCATAGACACAGGTGTATACATTTTGGTGGCGATGAGAATGTGCTAATGAGAAATTGCAGACAATCGTATGGATCCGGTATTTTACAGGTTCCTCGAGATTTGAAGAACGAACTTAATTATGTACTGTAAGATTATGAATTGATTACATCAACCCAGTTATTTCAGATATTTAAATAAAAACACAGTATTTAACTGGTAAGTTCGAAATTCAACGTTGATCTTCACAGAATTTGAAGTCGAACATAAAGAGTTTTAAATTAAGTTTTGCAAGAAGAGGGATGGAAAATTCCATGGACACCAGTTTTAAAATGCTAAAATATAGTAGCAGTATTAACTGGTATATCGTTTTATCGACTTTAGTGGGGTGAAAGGTATCCTTGGTTTTTCACGGGATTTGAACTCAAAAACTAAAGAGCTTTAACTGAATACCGTAATGAGCGTGGGGTTAGGGTAGATTACAACAACCGAGGCATTTAAAATACCAAAATAAATCACCAGTGCATTACTGGTATTTCATTTTATCGACCTTGGAAAGGTTAGGAGGTAACGTTGATCTTCACGAGATTTGAACTCAGAATGTAAAGAGACGCAGATAAAGACTGCAAGACATTTTGTCCGACTTTCTACCGATTCAGCCAATCAACAAATCTAAATACTGTTTCTAATTTAAGCCCCAAAGCAGCAATTTTGATGGGTGGATGTAAATCGATAAAATCGACTCAGTATTTAATATAGTTATCTCTTTATTTCCCACAGGGGGTTAAACATACAGGGGACAAGCAAGGACAGACATTGGGATTAAATCGATTACATCGACACCTTTATGTAATTGGCACTTATTTAATCGAGCCCCGAAAGGGGTGGAAGGTAAAGTCGACCTCAGCGGAATTTGAACTCAGAACGAAATACCGGCAGACGAAATATTGGTAAGCATTTCGCTCGGCGTGCTAACGATTCTGCCAGCTCGCCGCCTTCCAGGATTTAATACATTAAAATAAGATACCAGTACCTTATTTTATCGGCCTCGAAAGAATGAAAGTCAAAGTTGATTTTCATGGGATTTGAACTCAGAACGTATAGAGTCGTAAGTAAATACCGCATGATGCTTTGTTGAATTTTCTAACGATTCTGCCATTTTACCACCCAGCAAAGTCAGCTAAGATCAACAGCAAGACGCAGAAGAATCTCTGCATGATGGACCTGCTAAACACAGCAGCTAAATTGCCTTGGAATCATACACTGCGTGCTTAAAGATGGAAGGCGAGAAGGTCTAATGTAGACTGCAATACACTACCCCTTAGTAAAAGTGGGATGTTTACGGAGTCTTCATCAATAGCATAATTCTTCTTCTTCTTCTTCTTCTTCTTCTTCTTCTTCTTCTTCTTCTTCTTCTCTTCTTCTTCTTCATTTCTTCTTCTTCTTCTTCTTATTCTTCTTCTTATCTCTTATGCTTATTATTATTATTATTATTATTATTATTATTATTATTATTTTTCTTCTTCTCTTCTTCTTCTTCTTCTTTTCCTTCTTCTTCTTCTTCTTCTTCTTCTTCTTGTTTCTTCTTCTTGTTTCTTCTTCTTCGTCGCCAGTATCACTATTATCATTGTCATCATCACCGTCACCATCATCAACGTCATCGTCTCCACCATCATCATTATCCCATCATCATCATTATCCCATCATCATCATTATCATCATCATCATCATTATCATCATTATTGTCGTCGTCACCATCATCATCATCGTCGTCATTACCATTGTCGTCGTCGTTATCATCATCACCGTCATCATTATCATAATCGTTGCCGTCTCGTCAAAGCATGAAATTGTTAGTGTCGCTTCTGTTGCTTATGAAGAACATATTTGCAAATGTAACCTCTCTCTCTCTTTCTCTTTCTCTCTCTCTCTCTCTGTCTTTCTCTCTCTCTCTCACACACACACACATAAACACACATAAACACATCATTGGAAAGACTTTAATCATAGGTTTGCTCGATCAAGGCACATTTAAAGCTGCAAAGCAACACCAATCACCAACGACAATCAATAATGGTCTCTAATTTTAGAACGAGGTTATCAATCTTAGTGGCTGAAGGATCGATTAGATCGATCCCAGTACTTGACTGATACTTATTTTTTCGAACCCGGGCGGATGCAAAACAAAGTCGATTTCACTGCAATTTGGATTCAGAAGATAAAGAACTGGAAAAGATGCTGCTGTGTATTCTCACCGATTCTGCCAGCTCTATCAATATTAGGGACGTGGACGCATGAAATATTAGAAGTAGAGACCAAATATAGCCATAGGAATGAAATGGAAGGTCACGACAGGGAACATATGGTCACAATTCTGCTCTGAGGCTTAACATGATCATCACCACAAGAATGGAGCACTCCGTCGGTTACGACGACGAGGGTCCCAGCTGATACGAGCAACGGAACAGCTTGCTCGTGAAATTAACGTGCAAGTGGTTGAGCACTCCACAGACACGTGTACCCCTGTCGTAGTTCTCAGGGAGATTCAGCGTATTTTGAAATACAGGTACAACTCATTTTTCCACCTGAGTATACTGGAGCAACGTGAAATAAAGTGTCTTGCTCAAGGACACAACGCGTCGCCGGGAATCAAACTCACGACGTTACAATCGTGAGCCGAATGCCCTAACCACTAAGCCAAGCGCCTTCACACCACAAGAATAATGACAATAATAATGTCCTTTTTACTATAGCTATAAGGCTTAACATTTTGGAGAAGAGGAAGTCGATTCCAGCGACCTCAGTGCTCAACTGGTATTTATCTTATGGATACCGAAGGGATTAAAAGCAAAGTTGCCCACAACCGCATTTGAAATCAGAACTTAAAGACAGACGAAATGTTGCTGAACATTTTTCCCGATGTACCAATGATTCTTATTTCTTTATTGCCCACAAGGGGCTAAACATAGAGGCACAAAGACAGACAAAGGGATTAGGTCGATTACATTGTCCCCAGTGCGTAACTGGTACTTAATTTATCGATCGCGAAAGGATGAAAGGCAAAGTCGACCTCGGCGGAATTTGAACCCAGAACGTAGCGGCAGACGAAATACCGCTAAGCATTTCGCCCGGCTTGCGAATGTTTCTGCCAGCTCGCTTCCTATGATAATTCTTTTTAGTATGGATACAAGGCTTGAAATTTGGGGCAAAGAGGGTAGTCGATTATCTCGACCCCAGTATTTGGCTGGTACTGATATTATCTACACCGAAATGTTGAAAGGCAAAGTCGACGTCGGCAGAATTTGAACATAGAAAGTAAAGAGCCGAATGTAATGCCACTTAGCGCTTTTTCCGACTCGCTTAGTTGATTACATTGACTCCAGTGTTTCACTGGTACTTAATTTATCGACCCCCAAAAGGATGAAAGGCAAAGTTGGCCTCGGCGAAATATGAATTCAGAACATAGAGACAACAACAGCAAAAATAATAACGAAACGACAAGAAAAGTCTCTGAGAAATTGCTAATCAATTTAGAAATAACAGCCAAATTTCCCTCAAATCATAACAACTCTAGCTCCAAATGACTGTCGAAACCTGACATGATAAGACCTGACCAGCTGCATTGTTTTTTGGGAATATTAAACAGGTCAAGGGTTATATTAACTGTTGTTGTTGTTGATATTGTTGCTGTTGACATTTGGTGATGTGGTGGCGATGGTGGTGTTAGATGTAGTGGTGTTGGTGGTGGTGGTGATGATAGTGGTAGTGTTGGAAGTGGTGGCGGTCGTCATGGAGTGTGTCTTTGGTGGTGATGTTCGTGGTGTTGTTATTGGAGTTCGTACTAACAGTGGTAGTGATGGGAGCGGTTGTGATAGTTGTGGTGGCTGTAGTATTGGTGGTGGTGGTGGTGGTAGTAGTAGTGACGGCAGTAGTGGCAGTTGAAGGAGCAGTAGTAGTAGTAGTGACAATGGAGGTATTGGTATTGGTGGTCGTGGTAGTGGTGGTGGTGGTGGTAGGGCGTAGATCGTGGTAGTGGTGGCGTTGGCAGCAGTGTAGTTATTGTTGGTCATGATGATGGAACAATGGCGGCGGCGGCGGCGGTGGTCGTTGTGGTTGTCGTGGTAATCGTCGTAGTCGTCGTCGTAGTCGTCGTCGTAGTCACGTTTGTGATACTGGTAAGAAAAATGATAATGGTAATGATGATGATGATGATGATGATAATGACGATGAGCAGGAGCGTGGGTGAGGGGGTGAAGGGGCGTATGGTGATGATTCACATTTCAAGTGTGTTTGAGTGACATATAAGGTTAAAGTATGATGACTGATAAACGACTGGCAGTATGGTTGGTCAATGAATAGTTCCCTTTGTAATTGCGGCCAAGGTTTCGGATAACATCGACGCAAATAGCAGCAGCAGCAGCAGCAGTAGTAGTAGTAGTAGTAGTAGTAGTAGTAGTAGTAGTAGTAGTAGTGGTGGTGGTGATGGTGGTGATGGTGGTGGTGGTTGTGGTGGTGGAGGTGGTGGTGATGAAGCCAACCTTAAAATCGAACTGATCGAAACTCGTTCCAACCGTGACGGTCTCGTCTTTTTAACGATTAGCTAGGTTACTTTTTTGCGTTTTAAATCTTTTACTTGTTTCAAGTATTTGGCTGCGGCCATGCTGCAGCACCGCATTGAAACGATTTTCATCGAACAAATCGACCATAGGACTTATACTTTGAAACTTAGTACTTATTATATGGGTTCTCTTTTGCCGAACTGCTAAGATACGGTGACGTAAACACACCACCATCGGCTGTCTAGCAATGGTGGGGGGACAAACACAGACACACAAACACATTCACACACACACACGCACACACACGGGGTCGATATATTAAGTACCAGTTGAGTACGAGGACGATGTAATCGACTTACCCAAAGTTTTGGCCCAGTGCCAAAATCGGAAACCATTATTTGATAAGGCGGCGATTAGACAGAATCGTTAGAGCGCCGGGCGAAGTGAGGGATCGTGGGTTCGAATCTCAGACCGGGTGATGTGTGTGTTTATGAGCGAAGCATCTAGGTTCCACATGGCTCCCGCAGAAGGTAATGGTGAACTTCTGCTGACTGTTTCGTCACAACTATCTCTCACTCTTTCCTCCTGCATCTTGCAGCTCACCTGCGACGAACCTATACGCCAAGAAAACCGGCACAAGGCCAATTATTAAGAACTGAGAAAATCGTTAGAGTATTACTCTTTTACTCTTTTATTTGACTGTGGCCATGTTGGAGCACCGCCTTTAGTCGAGCAAATCGATCCCAGAACTTATTCTTTGTAAGCCTATTACTTATTCTATCGGTCTCTTTTGGCGAACCGCTAAATTACAGGGACGTAAACACACCAGCATCGGTTGTCAAGCGATGTTGGGAGATAAGCAAAGACGCACACACACACACACACACACACACCACACACACAACACATACACACACATATATATACATATATACGACGGGCTTCTTTCAGTTTCCGTCTACCAAACACACTCACAAGGCTTTGGTCGGCCCGAGGCTATAGTAGAAGACACTTGCCCAAGGTGCCACGCAGTGGGACTGATTGTTCGGAATTTGAATTCAGAGCCCAATGACAGACGAAATGCTGCTAAGCATTTCGCCAGGCGTGCTAATGTTTCTGACAGCTCGCTGCCTTGTGGCCCCTTAGAATGCTTAAAGGGATAAGGCGGCGAGCTGGCAGAAACGTTAGCACGCCGGGCGAAATGCTTCGCGATATTTCGCTCTGAATTTATGGTCTGAATTCAAATTCCGCCGAGGTCGACTTTTCCTTTCATCCTTTCGGGGGTCGATAAATTAAGTACCAGTTACGCACTGGGGTCGATATAACCGACTGGCCCCCCTGCCTCCAAATTTCGGGCCTTGTAGTTAGAGTAGAAAAGAATGCTCTAAGGGTTCCATAACTATTAATCTTTCCCTATGTATAGGGGATGAACGCAAATAATAAAACTGAATACAATGATGCTGAAACGTGTAAGTTTGTTCAGGTAAATATTGGACTTTGTAACAGTATTTAAGGTAAGATAAATAGGCTGTGTGCATTGCCAAACGTACCTACATATGTATATACATAACCTACAGAAAATGAATGCGTAACATCACTTACGTACACCTATATACACCACGTGCGCACGCATATATATATATATTATATAGATATATATGATATATATATATATATATATATATATATATATATATATATATATATATGTATATATGTATAGATGTATGTATATAATGTGTGAGTGTGTAAATATATAATATATATATATATATATGTTTGTGTGTGTATGTATATATGTATATATGTATATATACATATGCAAACATATACATATATACATGTATATACACATATATATATACACACACACATATCTACACACAGATGCGTATACATATATATATATATATACATATATATATATGTATATGTATGTATATATTTATATGTATATATCTATATGTATGTACTTATTTATATGTATGTATGTATGTATACAAACATACACACACATACACACACACACCTGTACGCGCAAAAATACGCATGTGTATATAAAGCGTTTGTGAGTTAGTGGGGTGGAGAGAGTGGCAAGACAAACAGACAGACTGATGTTAGTCGCTAAATTTCACACGATTAAAGTACTGAACGATTAGACGGAAGAAAGTAAACAAGCGAAGAAAATGGTGTGTGTGTGTGTGTATGTGTGTGTGTGTGTGTGTGTTTGTGTGTGTGTGTGTGTGTGTGTGTGTGTGTGTGTGTGTGTGAATGTTTTTTCATGAGTAAGTATACGTGTATATATATGTGTATGAGTGCACGTGTCGGTTGCTGGTGTGTACAAGCATGTGATATTATATGTACGTTTAAAGAAATGGGTGTGTCTTTTTGTGTTTGTATGGCGTGAGTATATATATATATATATATATATATGTGTGGGTGTGTATGTGTGTGTGTGTGTGTATATATATATATATATAGAAGGCTGTCATATATATGTATATATATATATAGTGTGTGTGTGTGTGTGTGTTTGGGTGTGTCTTGTTTGTCCCCCTAGCATTGCTTGACAACCGATGCTGGTGTGTTTACGTCCCCGTCACTTAGCGGTTCTGCAAAAGAGACCGATAGAATAAGTTACTGGGCTTAAAAGAATAAGTCCCGGGGTCGATTGCTCGATAAAGGCGGTGCTCCAGCATGGCTGCTGTCAAATGACTGAAACAAGTATATATATATATATATATATCTATATATATTATATATATATATATATGTATATATATATATATGTTTGTATGTATGATTGCATATGTATGCATATGTATGTCTCTGTATGTGTCTTATGTGTGGTGTATGCATTGTGTGTGGTGTTGTGTGTATGTATAACAAAGAAAAATTTTGAAACAACGAATGACGAACTGATAAACGATAAGACAACAGGCGACGAAAGAGAGAGAAAGACAAAGAGAGGCAGTCGAACAGATAGTGAGAGAGAGAGAGAGAGAGAGAGAGAGAGTAGGCCGGGTGAGAGAGTACCATAAGTTAATTTCAAGGAGATAATTACATAAACAACCAAATGAATTCACCGATAAGGGTTCGGTTGTTTTTCAGGTAATATCCTCCTCAAGTACTTCTCCCCTGCTTCAGGTTTGCCTTGTATCACACATGTTGGCTCTTACCTTTTTCCTCTTTGAAACACTCCAAGTCTTCCAAATATTACCTTATCTTTCTCCTCCTCTCCTCTCCTCTCTCTCTCTCTCTCTCTCTCTCTCTCTCGCTTTCCTTTTCTATCTCTTCCTCTTTCCCAAATCTGTGTGTGAGAGTAACTTCTCAGGCTCTGTTTACGTCCTACATCAACCTCTCTGTCATCTCTCTCTCTCTCTGTCTCTCTCTCTGTCTCTCTATGTCTCTCTGTCTGTCCTGTCTCTCTCTCTCTCTCTCTCTTCTCTCTCTCTCTTCGTAGTCCAGGATGTTTGACGGCCAATTTCTTTCTCTCCTATCAGTTGTTTACTCGAACCCTCTCCATGCTCTCTCATCTGACGTCGGGACCCACTTAGAAAGTAGATCGAGACAGCATTTTAGTAAAAATATCGGATGAGACAAGGACCCCCCCCCAAAAAAAAAATTCAGAACTGACTATTTAAACAAATATATCGATATCTACACTGAACACGCGCCCGTATACATACACACACACAAACACACACGCACACGCACACGCACACATGCACACACACACACACACACACCAACACTCACACACTAATACGCAAGCACTCATACGCACATACGCACGCACGCACACACGCACACGCACGCACACGCACACACACACGGATACACACACAGGCACTTGCATGCATGCACGCACACGCAAGCACACGCACACGCAAGCACACACACACATGCTCACACACACCCATGCTCTCACACACACACACACACACGCACGCATACACACACGCACACACACACACACATATGCACGCACGTACACACACACATACACACACACACACTCATACATATTATAAATAACCGGATGTGTGTGAGAGACTGAATATGTATATGCATAGAAGCACGTAGTTTCGGTTTCAGTCCCTTTATGGGGCACCTTGGTCTACTGTCCGTCCTGGGATGATAAAAGTGATACGAGTGGATTTGTGAATTTGATAGTTTTGGGTTTTGGTAGACGGGAAATGAAAGGAAGCCTGTCGTATGTATATAAGTGATTATCCAATCAAAATCTGAACTGAGGACGGTTCGCGTCTAACTTAACAGACAACTCTACCTCCTACAACGCAGAGTAAATAAACGAAAAACCTTAAACGGTTAGATCGAAGAATATTAAAGTGAAGACCCTGAGGAAACTGCACTAATGTTATAGTAGGGTTGCAATTACAACGGTTACTAATCGGTGCAGTTGAAACATGTGTAGGTCTATGTAAAGCTGTATGTTATTATTATTATTATTATTATTATTATTATTATTATTATTATTATTATTATTATTATTATTGAGGGCGGCGAGCTGGCAGAATCGTTAGCATGCTGGGCTAAATGCTGAGCGGTATTTCTCTGCTGCTACGTTCTGAATTCAAATTCCGCCGAGGTCGACTTCGCCTTTCATCCTTTCGTGGTCGATGAAATAAGTTCCAGTTATGCACTGAGATCGATGTAATCGACTAGCCCCCTTCACCCAAAATTTTTAAGGCCTTGTGCTTCAAGTAGAAACAATAATAATAATTACTATTATTGTTGATAAAGCCAGTCAACAGCAATTGACGAAACCGGTATGACTTTGCATCC
>NC_043000.1:35000-67019 GCF_006345805.1 Octopus sinensis
CACACACACACACACACACACACACACACACACACAACACACACACACACACACACACACACACATATATATATATATATATATATATATATATATTATATATATATATATATACATATATATATGACGTTCTTTCAATTTCCGTCTACCAAATCCACTCACAAGGCTTTGGTCAGCCCGAGGCTATAGCAGAAGACACTTTCCCAAGGTGTCACGCAGTGGGCCTGAGCCAAGAACCATATGGTTAGGAAGCAAGCGTCATACTACACAGCCACGCCTGCACCTTATTTCATTTAATTATTTAAGTAAGTTTAGGGTTATTTGATTTATTTAGAGTGTTTAGCTGAAAGTGACCACACTCACGTCGGAAAAATTAGTAAACCTGAAAAGCTTTGGAATCAAAGGTTCCAGAAAATCGATGTTGATGCTGTAAAATACAAACTGAAATACAGCGAATCAGATCTGTCGAAGTGGCATGACAGCGCATGCACTGAAAAATTGCTATATTAATTACTCAACTAATTAATTGAGTAAATATTAGTCCATTACACATCGTTATTTTTCTCTTTCTCCTTGAAGAAATATGTATAGAGCAGATTTTCCCGTTAAGCATTTTAAGGGCTCTTAGAGATATAAAATAACTCGGTGCACCACTTTCTTCATTTCTACAGTGAAACTAAATTTGTGTTATTTATAAAATTATAAATGTTTTCCTTACAATTTAATTCAAATTACCCATGAAACGCTCCGTCAAGCAACAGTAATTTATTAATCACGCTATCGGCGCATGCATTATTGTACACTTTAGACTGATAAATTTAGCTGTGTTCGAATCTGTATACACCATGAACTGTTAACATGCCTGTGAACACAAAGTGTGTATTCTCTCTCTGATGAAATCTATGTAGGTCAGAAACGGGTCATATCGATCTCACTTTTCACTACACACAAAGCCCTTAATTACTTATTGCGCAATCACTATATCTAGATTTTATAGTGAGACCAGATTTATACTTTACACATCAGCTATATAACCTTTAATGTATGTACAGTGGTGGCGATAAGGAATAACTAAATAATCATTGAAGACTATACACTTAGTGACGAAAAGAAACAGAATTGTTTCACGATTAAGTAATTTAGGTATACGATCTGCATGTTAAAAAATTGGGTATTATCGTGACTACATATTTGATGTACCGCTAGTTAAGTTAGTTAAGTTAAGTTAATTTTTTGGCTTAAAAAGCAAAAAGCAAGGCCATGTAGGGGGACATGGAGTTATGTACAGAGTGGTGTTCATGCAAAGAGTTCAGGCCATTTCAGGTCAAGAGAGACTTTGAACCGAGCGGTCGTCGGCATCTTCACTATCTCGTCCGGCAGCTTATTCCATGGATCCGCAACCCGGACGGAGAAAGCCCCTCTCCTTCGATTGAGATGAAATGAAAATGTTGATTCGTTGTTCAAGTCAGAATAAGACTGAAACATGTCTGGAGTTGTCTCCCATGCTTGTCTGAATGTCTTACATAACATGAGTCATTGACTAATGTCATTTTTGCTTTCGCTTTACCATATGTTTACTTGTATTTAAGTGGAGGCGCAATGACCCAGTGGTTAGGGCAGCGGACTCGCGGTCATAGGATCGCAGTTTTGATTCCCAGACCGGGCGTTGTGAGTGTTTATTGAGCGAAAACACCTAAAAGCTCCACGAGGCTCCGGCAGGGGATGGTGGTGATCCCTGCTGTACTCTTTCACCACAACTTTCTCTCACTCTTACTTCCTGTTTCTGTTGTACCTGTACTTCAAAGGGCCGGCCTTGTCACTCTCTGTGTCACGCTGAATATCCCCGAGAACTACGTTAAGGGTACACGTGTCTGTGGAGTGCTCAGCCACTTACACGTTAATTTCACGAGCAGGCTGTTCCGTTGATTCGGATCAACCGGAACCCTCGTCGTCGTAACCGACGGAGTGCTTCCACTTGTATTTAACTTTGCATTTATATAAATATGAAATATATTGATTTCTAACTTACCGTAAATCCTCGAGTATAATCCGCATTTTTTTCCAAAAATTTAAAGGTCAAAATCCCTAGTGCGTATTATATACGAGGTAAAAATTGAAAATTATTTTCTAAGCAATGTCCGAGTCTCTATTTGCTGTCCGGCAATGTTTATTCAGACGTATTTTGTGATGTCGGGCGCGAAAATACTTTAAATCACCCATAACTTGCAGTTAGCAACATTTATTAAACGTTATTACTGTTATTTCTTTATTTTCTGCAAACAAAATGCACAAAAATGCTACACGTTTGCATTATGTTATATATACATAATAATGAAGGACGTTACCGTATACATTTTTACAAACCAAGGACGTTATGTAGACCTCCTTAACTCAAGTTAGAGGAGTGCGTATTATGCACAAGGTTTAGGTTTTTCAGATGTACAGCCCCCTAAAAATCCCCTGCGTATTATACTCAAGTGCGGACTATACTCGAGGATTTACGGTATGTTAAAATAGAAACCGGTCGGCGGAATACATTGCCATAAGCAGTTCATTTATTCTACAATACTTTCCCAGATGACATGTTTGATTTTAAAAGCAACTGCCCACGTCTATACAATTCACTACTTTTAGACGCTAGTCTGTTTCAATTTATCATTTCCAAAATGTAACATATCACATTCATCAGTAACTCCCTTTCAGACGTAGGAAACAAAAATATATTTGTAGCCTCGGATCTGTAGATCTTTAGTTATCAATACGGTAACCATGAGAAGATTTTATGGGTGTCGCTGTCGGCCGCCTTCAGTGAAGTGTTTCATTATTGTGATCAGTACGCATACAAGATGCTTTTTCCCTGTTATCTCGTACCACCCAGCTGTAAATAGACTCTACTGGAATGTACAGCCCAAAGTTGTAGGCAGGGAATGAAATATAAGACAAGCTAACAAATGATTCCATGTCTTTTTTTGTGCTTGCGGAATCTACAGAAAACTATTAAAATGCAAAACTTACAATATGAATTCCAGTTTTACTATTGTAAGCAACTCCTGACTGCAAGTACTCTGTAATTACTGGTATATTGCAGTTCATCTGTTATAACCTGTTCACTTCCAGACCCACATTTTTGATGTGAGTATTTTTCACAAATATCAAATTCTCCATTACGATCACAAAGATATCTTTACAAAAAAAATCCTTCATATAAGTTTTCGATACTAACGTTTATTTGTCCCCGTAGTATATGACTGACATTAGAGAGACTAACGATCGATTGAATAAACGTATGAACACGCCAAGTGTATACTTTATCAAGTCCGAAAAGTAAAAGTAATATGCAAATTCGAATCAGATAGGTTTTGAATTCAAAGCTCCATTAAGTTCAGTTCTGTACCGTTTTTGTCGCCCAGTAACCTTTTCAATTTATTATTGAAGTATCTTACAGTTACCGCAATAGTAGAGAAGAAACAGCGACAGCCTGTTGCTAATATTCCCTTCTATCAAGTACGATTTGATAAACGTGTTTGGAGAGATCCATACTAGTGTTCAACTCTACAGTTTCTTCCACATTAGTGAAAGCTTAAGGTTTAGGAGCACGTGTGTAGCCAATGCAACCGAAACCCTACCTCCCTGGTACTCTGCTTATTGACCTCGGAAGCATGCAATAGGAAATTAATTCTGATCAGATTTGAAATCAAAACAAATGTATTGATACAAATATAAAGAAATCAGGGAGGTTACATAATATAAATGCACTTGCTTCTCATGTTTGGCTGAAAAATCATGAACAGACTAATAAAGGATTTTTTTTGGTGGGGGGACATGACCAACAATTTTTGGTAGAAAAGGAACAGTTTATTACCTAGAGCTCAATACATAAATTGTACTTTATTTTATCCACGCCCAAAATAGGGAAGACAAAGCTGATCTCGGGGGAATTTGAACTCAGAAGAGCCGGAATAAAATACCTCATAGCATTTTATCGACACTCCAACAATTCTACTCGACCACTAATGATGCTAACATCTAGTTATGTATGTATGTATGTATGGGATCGACAAGCTGTACACCATTGCAAAAGGTGATACATGAACTAGGTATCCTGTTACATCAGCCACCAAACATGAAGATATGAAATTAAAAATGTAAGACTGCAAGAGGATTGCTCATAGATAATTTTTCCCAACAGAGAGTTGACACAAGATCACAAGATCCATTTCTACCACAAATTAATAATGATAAAAATTTCTAAGATAGGTATAGGACAAAAAATTTTAGTTGGGGTTAGTACTTCTCTAGTACGTTTTTCAAATGGAAATTACTCCCGGTCTGGTACGTATATTATCAAACATAAAGGGACTAGATGCAAAGTCAAACTTGGTGGAGTTTGAAGTCTGGATGTAAATTGGTTTAAGGGGACAGCGCAAAGAAATTAATCTGTTTATTTTTACCGTATCTACTAAGGCAATTAACAACAGAGAAATACTAAAAAAAAAAGAAATACTAATAAATAAAAACAAGAACCCGAATGTTGATGGATCTTTAAACAAATAAATGGGTTATATTTTAGTTGAGTGAATAGGGTACAAGAGTTATATTCATATAGGAAGTCGAATAGTGCAAATCAATTTAGAAGAGAAGGGGCCTTATAGTAAAAGTCAGAAGCGTAAAGCTGTTGACAGATCTTGTAGAGGGCACTCAAAATGAAGAGCAAACTATGCAACTGTTGTTGCCGTTTTCTTGATATATATATATAAATTAATAAAAAAAAACCCACCTTTTATCAATTCAATAATGAAAAATTGAATTATACCATCTAGAAAAATTATATATTTTTAATTTTATATTATGAATTGATAAAAGTGTTTTTTTTTTAATTTTATATATATATATGTATATATAAATGTATATATATATATATATATATATTATATATAATATATATATATATATATATATATATATATATATATATATATATATATATATATTGTGGAATTTGACTTAGTATTTCTAAATTACATTTTTGCCTGTAAGTTTGGAATAATATTCCCTCACATTATATATATATATATATATATATATATATATATAGTTACAAATTGAAATTTAAGCAAGTGAAAATAAACAAATCAAACAATTTCAAAAATAAGAACAACGTTATCGTATTTTATTTTCGAGAATGGTGATGGAAAATTTGCATATCCGAATGGCAACAATACAAAATGGTAATCTAGGAGATCATATGCTTACTCCACCACACTCATTTATATATACATATGTATGTAGGTATATATGTCTATGTATATGTGTGTTTGTGCGTGTGTGTATGTGTGTACGAGGTGTGCTGAAAACTCCCTGGTTTTAAGGGTATCACGAAAGTCCTGGTTGAAGGCCCGGCCTTCCGAGTTCTATTACCGGGCTTAGAAAAACTGAAGAACCGCTGCAACAAGTGTGTTAATCTGAGAAAGGATTATGTTGAATAATATCATAATTAACAGATTCTCCTGTATTTTCTTTTACTAACAGCCAGGAACTTTTCACCATCCCCTTGTATATATCGCAAGGCATTTTGCTCTGTTCTCAACAAATTCTGCCATTCTTTGCGCTGAACTAAGGCGTCGAACTTCCGCAATTGCTGGCACGTCGGACAAAATTCTTAACAGTATTTCTTCCGGCTCTTTAAGTTCTGATTTCAAATCCTACCGGAGTTAAGTTTGTCTTTCATCTCTACCAGGCCCATTAGATACAGTACCAGTCAAATACTGAGGTCAATGTAATCAACTTGTTCCCTCCCGTCAAAAATTGCTGACATTGAACCCTGCAACGGAGCGGCGTCCGGTTTAGGGGCATGTTGTGATCTCGGTAACTTATACTCGATGGAAACTGGATGACCACCGTTACAAGTCCTAGGACTCGAGAAAAATAATATATACCGATCTAACAGACGATAATTTATTAATCCGATAATCTTTGATGGTATTATGTTCTGTGATCCTGTGTTCTGTTCGCAATTACAGTAGATATTAAAACCAAAAAAGAAAAAAAGAATTGAAATGCTTCATAAAAGTCAATTCAAAATATGATAATAATTGAATATCAGGTTTTAAAAAATAATGAATTTTAAAGACCAGTTCACTTGATTTATTGATTTCAATTGAAGAAAATAATGAGATGATCTTGTTGAAAATTGAACTTAGGATATATTATAGATAGCCATCTTACACACCTGGACTAATTGAATTCATTGTTTTACATGCTTAGACATTTTCATTGTCCTCGTAAGTTGTATTAATAGCTGTGTGACATTTATGATAGTCTCAGGTAAGTGTAAATACTGGGACAATGTCAGACTACCAGATAAGGAGACAATATTATCAGAAGCTGGAGTTTAGACCATACGCTAATGAAAACAATTATGAACACAATTGTTAATTATATTTTTTTCTAATGTTTTTATTTTCGTAATTATTATTCTGGGGTGATGGTCATAGAACTGAAAATAGAATTCAAATTCTTACTGCTTGTATCAGAGTCCAAACCAAGTGGACAGCCTGGATCGATAGTTATTGTTGACAAACAACGGCAGTAATTTTATTCAGCCGAATACACGTCATTGATTGGTTGAAATTACTGAAATACGACAATTTAAAACGAAATAACTTCGTAAACATAAACTTTTCTCAAAAACGCTAAGAGTAAACGACATTTTATATTACACATTCTAACAGTACACGAAGTTTGAAAGTGTTTAGTTACAAAAAATTATTTTCTAAATCTGCCGGTCAAAAGTTAAAGATCCGAAAACCCAAGCTCAACCCTTTTAGAGGCACATGAAGTTATAGTATGTTTCAAATTATATTTGGTAGTTTTGTCGATGCAAACGATCAGTAGTTTCTTCAGATTATTCTTTCATCCTAAGAGAACACGAGGCGCTTTAATAGAAACCCATTCCAGCTCGTGTCACCACATTTTAGATAAGGCGGGTTTAATTGTATAAAGTATAAGGTTGTCGACTTTGAGGATACTAGCTACGGCGGCACATATTCTAAAATTGGAACGACTTTGAGGATAACACTGTCTTGATAACATCATGGTATGAAGCATAAAAACTTTTAACTGAGGTTTGCCTCTTTGTTGCATGTGTGTATGTGTGCTCTATAACCGATGCATCACGAATGTGAATCTAGAGTTATGTATTACAAGTAAGAACAATTTATATCTGAATTCGTATTTGTGAGGCATAATAAATAGAATACCTATATATTCTTCGATGTTTCTGTATTTGCATTCAAAATATAAACAAGCTAACTTTCTCACACGTAAGACAAAAATATATAATTTGAATGGTTGAAAGAGAGTGAGTCACTTTGCTGTAATGGTATCACAATAGTTGAGGTTACAGTAGATACGTGATTCAAATTCGCTAGCGGCTTTCTGCCTCGTTTTCGTCCTTATTTACATATTTCTCGAAGTTTTTACATTTATTTCCAAATGTAAACAATTCTGAGTGTTTATATTGTTATATTAAATATCAATGGCTCTGTGGTTAGAGCATCAGCCTCACAATCATGAGGTCGTGAGTTCGATTCCTGGATTGGGCTGTGTGTTACGTTCTTGAGTAAGGCACTTTATTTTACTTTGATCCAGTTCACTCAGTGCCAAGCTGTATCGGCCCCTTTGCCTTTCCCTTCGATAACATCGGTGATGTGGAGAGGGCAGGTTGGTATGCTTGGGCGACTGCTCGTCTTCCATAAACAACCTTGTCCGGACCTGTGCCTTGGAGGGGAACTTTCTAGGTGCAATCCCTTGGTCGTTCATAACCGAAGAGGGTCTTTACATTTTTATCCTTTATCAATGTAAACCTAAATGATACGTACAAATTACAGTCAAAAACCAAATAACTCATTGCAGTTTGAACCTATTCTTCCTATATGATGCCATAGCCTTTTGACAACCATGTTGTGTAAATTCGCCGGCAACATAACTTGATGTAAATAAAAGCTATGATAGTAGTTTTACATCTCTCCTCGTATTAATTGACCATTACTATATTTTAGCGACCTAAAATATATCAAATTCAAATTTAAATTTAGGTTACAATTAACCTGAGAAAATATCGAAAGACATTTTTTTCTGTCACTCAAATGATTAAGCCAAAATACCTGCTTTATAATAATAATAATAATAATAATAATAATAATGGTATAAAAGATGGGCTACAGCAAATATTCTGTTCAATACCACAGATTTGCTTGTCAGTTGTTTGACCTTAACCAGTTGACCATGTCCCTTAGTGGCTGACAATACGTGCATCTCTGATCACGAGCAGAAGTAGTGGGGGAGCATCACAGCCATGTGTTGAGAGGGATTCTTTGGGGTTTGAATAATTCACCTCTGGAAACATAGGTGTTTCGTTCAACATCCTAAAGCAACCCTTATTCAGGGACCTTTTGAGCAGGATGGGCTACTCGACCTGAAGAAAATTCTTACTGGGCCCCACCTGCAAGGTCATGTGCTGTTTATCTTGATATGAGATCACCATGTCGCGCACATATGTTTGTGATGCATGTACCTGATGTACCCTTATCAGACGGGTAGTCATGATGGGTATGCTGGGCTTCGTATATTTTACCCCAGTGTCACTTTGATGGCATGCACTGCTCTCTCACTCAATAATAATAATAATTAATAATCCGGCGGACTAACAATTCTGCCAATTGACCGTCTTAGTAATGATGATGATGATAATTTATACTATAGGCATAAGTCCTGAAATTTTGTGGGAGCAGGTTAGTATACAAAATCGATTCCAGTACATGATTTGTACTTATTTCATCGATCGAATTGGTGAATTATTTCACCTTTCACCTTAAAAGGTAGATAGGGCTAGAGAGAAAATGCCTGACTGAAAATGTTTGAAAATCGATGGAAGAATGTAGCACGGATGTTGCGCGTAAATGTAACCTCATGAATGCGACGCAGGACGTATCTCAGGTATCAGTGGCGAGGCGGGGCACGTGGGGTGCGAATTTAACCTGCCTCCCCACTCCATCCGTAATGTCTTCCGGTCTAGCCCATCATTCGATTTATTTATATTTTGTGAATTTTTAATTTCATCTTAATGTAATACCCATTCGTCCATCTGACCCCAAATACATTGTGTTGTCCTTTATCTATGTCGGTGGAGGCGCGTGGCTTAGTGGTTAGGGTGTCAGCACCATGATCGTAAGATTGTGGTTTCGATTCCTGGACCGGGCGACGCGCTGTGTTCTTGAGCAAAACACTTCATTTCACGTTGCTCCAGTCCACTCAGCTGGCAAAAATGAGTAACGCTGAGATGGAGTGGCGTCCCATCCAGCTGGGGTACACATACGCCATAGAAACCGGGAAACCGGGCCCATGGGCCTGGCTAGGCTTTAAAAGGACGCCATTTATTTATTATTATTTATCATCTATGTTGTGCCCTTGTGGGAAATAAAAAAAAACCTTTAACTTATTTCATCGATCGCCGAAAAGATGAGAGACGAAGTCGATCTCATACATTTTTCTGCTACTATCAATCCACACTCGGCTAATATCCCGATGTACACAGTCAAATTTACGCATACAATTTTTTTTCTTTCTGGCTTATTGCATTGACTTAAGAGACGATTACTACTTTCATCTATTTTTCTACTGGCTCTACGTTTACTCGCCGAATTTTACCTTTACTAAATATGCTCTAATAGCTTGTTCCCGAGAAGGTATAGTTAGCGATCCATAAGGCGGCGAGCTGGCAGAAACGTTAGCACGCCGGGCGAAATGCTTCGCAGTATTTCGTCTGCCGTTACGTTCTGAGTTCAAATTCCGCCGAGGTGGACTTTGCCTTTCAACCTTTCGGGGTCGATAAATTAAGGACCAGTTACGCACTGGGGTCGATGTAATCGACTTAATACCTATGTCTGTCCTTGTTTGTTCCCTCTGTGTTTAGCCCCTTGTGGGTAATAAAGAAATAGGTATTTCGTCTGCCGTTACGTTCTGAGTTCAAATTCCGCCGAGGTGGACTTTGCCTTTCAACCTTTCGGGGTCGATAAATTAAGGACCAGTTACGCACTGGGGTCGATATAATCGACTTAATCCGTTTGTCTGTCCTTGTTTGTTCCCTCTATGTGTTTAGCCCCTTGCGGGTAGTAACAGAAATAGGTATAGTAAGCGATCCGATTTCTCGTTTCAGCTCTTCCTTCGCTAGCCACAATTTTTTTGATATCTCTTTTGACAGATAGCATTTTCTTTTCAACGCGCTCAACATAAATTTTGAAATTACCAAAATTGCTGTACTAATGGTTTTCTCTCCCTTTAACAATCTTCTAACCCTTCTTTTCTTCGATCTTTATGCTTGTCGATGTAAATTTTAGGGTTTCATGTGTTGTGCATTGTCATCCATTTGCTAGCCCTTCTATCTCATACATATAACTTTGGCTATCTTTAGAAAAACAGCAAGTACCTTAATACTAACATAGACCATGTGTTCTTGCTTTGATAATGAGTCTTCCTTATAGTTTTCTTTCGAGAGTGTCCATAATCCTTCGCTTATACGCATAAGTAGTTTCCCTTTCATTTCTTTTTGCATTATTCTATCATCCTGCGACACCCCTGGGTACTTGTCTCTGTTATTTTTTCTCAGCAATACGGCGGCAAGCTGGCAGAATCGTTAGCATGTCGGAAAAGATGCTTACCAGGATGTCATCCGTCTTTCTGTTCTGAGTTCAAATGCCGCTAGAGTCGACGTTGCCTTTTATCCTTTCAGGGTCGATAAAATAAGTACCAGTTATGCACTCGGGTCGATATAATCGACTAATCCCCTACCCCAAAATTTCAGGCTTTGTACCTATAGTAGAAAGAATTGTTTCTCAGCAATACGGCAGCGAGCTGGCAGAATCGTTAGCACGTTTATAAAAACCTTCATCAGCATTTCATCTGTCTTTACGTTCTGAGTTCAAATGCCACCAGGGTCGACTTTGCTTTTCCACCTTTCGGGATCGATCAAGTACCAATTGAGCACTGGGGTCGATTTAAATGACTTAGACACCTTCCTCCGAAATTGCCGGTCTTGGGCCAAAATTTGAAACCATTATATTTCAGAAATAAGGTGACAGGTGACCGTGATTGGATTTATCACTTATCCTTTCAGAGTCAATGAAACAAATACCTGTTGGGCACTAGAGTCAATGCAATCAACAAGCCTCTACCCCTCAACATTTCAAGCCTTGTATCAGTAACAGAAAGGATTATTTCTCAGTGATCTAATAATACTATAACTGATGATTTTAATCCATCAGATTAGAACTTTCAGCGACAAAACGCTTACTAGCATTTCTACCCGCTCCTTACGTTCTGAGTTCAAATCCTGCCTAGGTCAGTTTTGCATTTGATCCTTCCGGATTCGACAAAAGAGAGTACCAACCTCTCAGTAGGGTCAATGAAATTCAATGAAAACTCATATTTATATGTATGTGTGTGTGTGTGTGTGTATGTATGTATGTATGTATGTATGTATGTGTGTATGTATGTATGTATGTATGTATGTATGTATGTATGTATGTATGTAGAGTGGCTAGATTTGCGCGTCTGTATTTTTGTGTTTGTGTGTGTCGAGTGTTTGTGAAAAGAAATGTACTTACAGCAACAAGCAATGAATGCTACCAAAAAAAAAAACACAAAAAACAAACTTAAAATTGTACTGTGTAAGCCGAACCTTCAGAGTTGATCCCATCGTTGTCAAGTATTCTTGTTATAATTCCCTAAGTTAGCTATAGAAACAGGCTACCGCCGGCCTTATTTTTCATGGCAACTCAAGTATTTCAAATCGAAAGCCCATTTACCAGCCATTGCGTTCACTACTACTACTACTACTACTACTACTACTACTACTATTATTATTATTATTATTATTATTATTATTATTATTACTACTACTACCAGCCATTACGTTTACTACTACTACAACTACTACTAGTACTACTACTACTATTATTATTATTATTATTATTATTATTACTACTACTACTACTACTACCAGCCATTACGTTTACTACTACTACTACTACTACTACTACTACTATTGCTACTACTACTACTACTACTACTAATAATAATAATAATAATAATAATTAATAATAATAATACACCACCACTATTACAACCACCATCACCACCACCATCACCAACACCACCACTACTACTACTGCTGCTGCTGCTGCTGCTGCTACTACTACTACTACTGCTACTACTACTAATCTTGTGTCAGCGTTATTGCAACAAACTTTACAATTCACAAATAACGGTCTTATAGCGTCTTGTTTAAATGTATTTGTGTGTGTTTGTATGCAGGTATGCTTACTGGAAGGGGTGCTGAAAATTTCCTGGCTTTAAGAAAAAAACTGAAGGGCCGCTGCAATAAGTGTGTGAATTTGAGAGGGGAAACATGTTGAATAAAATCATAAATAACTGTTCCTTCTGTATTTTCTTTTACCAAAAGTCAGGAACTTTTCAGCAAGTTCTCGTATGTGTTTGTGTGTGTGTGTTTGTGGGTATGTATGTGTGTGCATTTGTGTGTGTATGTATCTGTGTGTGCGTGCACGCATGATTATATGCAGAGTTATATGCATATATATATATATATATATATATAAGGGTGGAAAGGAACACACGAGTTGATATATATGAAAAAACAAGTCAAAAATAGAAAATGCTAAAATAATTTTATAGTGAATCTTTCAGTACCGGTTTCGGTCATTTTGAGACCTTTTCAACTGTAACGATTAAATAATTAAATTTAGAAAAATTAGAAGAAAAGTTTTTTTAAAAGAATATTTCTATAGTAGTGTTCAGATGTAAGTGGCATTCTGCCTTTCTCTGACTCCCTTGTTTGCACTTGTGTGTTCGAGGTCGAACACACAACGTGCAAACAAGGGAGTCAGAGAAAGGCAGAATGCCACTTACATCTGAACACTACTATAGAAATATTCTTTTAAAAAAAACTTTTCTTCTAATTTTTCTAAATTTAATTATTTAATCGTTACAGTTGAAAAGGTCTCAAAATGACCGAAACCGGTACTGAAAGATTCACTATAAAATTATCTTAGCATTTTCTATTTTAGACTTGTTTTTTCATATATATATATATATATACTCTTTACTCTTTTACTTGTTTCAGTCATTTAACTGTGGCCATGCTGGAGCACCGCCTTTAGTCGAGCAAATCGACCCCAGGACTTATTCTTTGTAAGCCTAGTACTTATTCTATCGGTCTCTTTTGCCGAACCGCTAAGTGACGGAGACGTAAACACACCAGCATCAGTTGTCAAGCGATGTTGGGGGACAAAGACACGCATAAACACACGCACACGCACACATCTATACATATACATATATACGACGGGCTTCTTTTAGTTTCCGTCTACCAAATCCACTCACAAGGCTTTGGTCGACCCGAGGCTATAGCAGAAGACACTTGCTCAAGGTGCCACGCAGTGGGACTGAAGCCGGAACCATGTGGGTTGGTTAGCAAGCTACTTACCACACAGGACATCACCAACGATTGAAAAATACGTAAACACACGAGAGAAAGGTACGGGACAAAATACCGAGCGAAGATAACTCGCTCATCAGTTGTTGACTGTTTATTACTTCCATTTCATGCCTCTTTTGCTATTTTGTCCTGCACTTTTCTCTCGCGTATTTACATATATTTCACTCGTTGGTGATGTCTTGCACATAATGAGTATTTTTTTTTATTATTATTTATAATGGAACACCACGTAGGCTTGTCCACAGTTAGTTGCCCTGGCCGATCTGTCTTAAATAAACTTAGTAAACCCATTCTATGATGGCGAGGAAGCTGAAACTTTGAAGTCACTTTCAACTATTTCCTTGTGAAAGAAAAACCTTGTGTTTAATGTTGGTTGTATATATAGTATCATATAAAAGCAGTTATTTATGCACACACACTAATATATTCTTCTGAAAATCTGAAACATTGGACATTTTCCCAGCCCACAAAATTAGTATGATGCTGAGAGCCTGGTTTATTCAGTCTTGGCATCCTTACCTCTCATCTAACAGATACTCACAGGCAGTAAGAGTATTTTCTCGGGGTTACCTCTCTCTTATTCCGGATATGTTCCGAAATCTGCCAAACGCAGGCTGTCCGCCTAGGTATATGACCGTTACAGCTATAACCACAGAAGGCGGTGAGCTGGCAGAAACGTTAGCGCGCCGGGTGAAATGCTTAGCGGTATTTAGTCTGTCGTTACGTTCTGAGTTCAAATTCCGCCGAGGTCGACTTTGCTTTTCATCCTTTCGAGGTCGATAAATAAACTACCAGTTTCGCACTGGGGTCGATGTAATCGACTTAATCCCTTTGTCTTTCCTTGTTTGTCCTCTGTGTTTAGCCCCTTGTGGGTAATAAAGAAATATATAGCCATAACCACAGTAAATTGTTCTCCTTGAAACGTGCTGTAATAAAGGAGAATAGTTATATCGTTTGCAAGCTGTCTTCTAGCAAGCCAGCACTAACCAGACGTTTCGAGATTCCTGTGTCATTACAAGATAGCCTTTGGCACTATGTTGGATTCATTCAGACTTTCGACAAGTCTTTCATTTTGTTCTTATATCTTTTTTTATTATTTAAGCGATTATTTATTTCTTCGCTCCGCTCCTACTGAGTTTCTAGTAACCCTCATGGCAAGGGCAAAGCTCCTTGGGAGACGGATTTATCAACGATGAACTCGTCGTGTGACATGGTGTACTGGAATGCTTGCTATCAATAGAACTCGTGAGACACCCGGAATATATAAATATGTATGTATATATATATACATATATATATTAATGTGTATTTTGTAGAAAGATCGTGGGTAAAGCCAAAACAAAGCGAAGTAAATGCAACGTAAAGCACAAGAAAACGAATATGTGAATTAATGTAAACTCATGTTGTATTCAATATTTCGGGGCTATGATCCCATTTTCAAGAAATTGACGAATGTTGCCGATGTGCGTGTGTGAGAGTGTGTGTGGAGCGGACATGCGCAGAAAGGTGTTGTTATAGCAACCAGCTAGCTTCCTGTAGCTCCTTTCTATTAATATGTATGTATATATACTTATATATACTTAATATTATTATTATTATTATCATTATTATTATTGTTGTTGTTGTTGTTGTTGTTGTTGTTGTATTATTATTATTATTATTATTACTTTTTTGTTTCTTCTTTCAAATTTGCTTCCATTTCTTGCCGAGTGTCTTCCCGACTCCTAGGGCAAAGAAACTCATAGTATACATTGGTAGGCCATTAAACCAAACTCAATAGTTCGTTCATTTTTTTTTTTTTTAAGTTAAATTAAAATACATGAGCAGCAACAGTTCTCACATCGACAATGCTCTTCTCAATACGTGTGATGTACCAGTTAAGACAATCTTTTGCACTCTTGCAGGGATGGTAAGCCAGGGATCATTCTATATAATTTTCGGTTCCCTTCTTGATCATTCCTAGTGCTCCTACGATCACTGGTATTGTAACCGCCTTGAGATTCCACATTTTCTCAATTTCAATGAGTAGGTCTTTATATTTTCTGAGCTTGTCAAACTCTTTCGCTGAGATATTATGATCACAGGGGATGCTCATGTCGATCAATAAGCAAACTTTATTGTTTTGGTCTTTCACAACAATATCTGGTTTATTGGCCTTGATGGTTACATTTTCTCCTTTTGTTATTATGTATTATTATTATTATTATTATTATTTTATTATATATTATTATATATTATATTATTATTATTCTGTTTGACTTTTGCTTTATATTGTACAAGTTGGCTCCAAGTCTCACCCAGAGACCTCAAGAGACAACAGGGTTGGAAGTTCATGTTGTTGTTATGCCTAGTGTGCCATATATTTGGGGGGTGGGGATGTTGTACTAATGAATGTCTAAAAAAAAAAAGTTTTTTTTTTTTTTTTTAAACCGAAAATTATGGTTGTTTTAAACCTTGAGGTTACATAGAGAGTATTTTGCGTAGGATATGAGCAGTTCCCATGAGCACTATCTTTTGAACTTCTGCCATTTTTGGGTTTCCTGGTATCTGAGTTAGGTAGCTATCAGCCCCTTTTGCTATCATTCCCAGGGCACCTATGACAACAGGTATTGTTTTAGTCTTCAGCTTCCACATTTTGCTGATTTCTATTTCAAGATCTTTATATTTGCTCAGTTTTTGGTAGGTCCTGACAGATACGTTTATATCGATTGGGACAGTCATATCAATGAGGAGGCATGTTTTCTTGTTTGAAGTCTTTCAATATGATGTCTGGCCTATTTGCATCTATCTTCCTGTCAGTTTGAATGGTGAAGTTCCAGAGGAGTGAGATGTGGTCATTTTCAAGCACTGGGGGTGGTTTGTGTTCCCACCAGTTTTTTTCATGGGGCAAATCCAGGTTTTTACAGATTACCCAGTGAATATATTGTGCAGCTCTATCGTGCCTGTTGAGATACTCTGTAGGCGCTAGAAGACTGCACTTGGAGACCACATGGTCAATGGTTTCATTTTGTTGCTTGCATACACGACACGTTGGACTGCTTCTGATCTTTAATATGTTGGCCTGGTAGTTTCTTGTTGGTAGGCATTGATCTTGAGCTGCTATGATAACCCCTCTGTTTCAGATTTTAAGCCAGAGGCCATTAGCCATTGATGGGGCAGGCTTTGTCGATATCTGCATTATTCGCTTCTTTGGGTATTGCCATAGAGAGGTTTTTCTTGCCATTTATTATTCAGAATATCTAAGGCCGCAGTTTTGGCACGGGTTTTCATGCGCCTAGCTTTTCTTGTGCTTGTTTCTTGTATGTCTATCTCTAATCCGAAATTGGTTGTATTCGGAATTCACTTACATATCCCTTTGCCTGTTTTGTCACTGAGTATGATGCTTTCTTGTTTGTCATGTTTTGAGACAAGTTTTAACATCCAGTCCTCAGAGGTTTTTCAGGTAGGTGTCTAGGCCAATTGTAGCAATCTTCATTGTTATTGCCAGTTGCAAAAGACCACGGCCTCCCTCTTTTCTTGGCAGATAGAGTCGTTCTGTATCTGCCTTAGGGTGGTGCATTCTATGCATTGTCAACAGTTTCCTTATTTTTCTGTCGAGCTGACATATTTCAGTAATTGACCAGTTAACAATATTGAAACTGTAAGTCACGACTGGTATAGCTAATGCATTGATTGCTTCGATCCTGTTTCTTGCATTCAGCTCTGTCTTGAGTATTGCTCTCACTCTTCGATAGCATTCTCTCCTGATCCTTTCCTTCATCTCTGAATGCCTTATTCCGTTCCCTTCAATTACCCCTAGGTACTTGTAGCTCTCCGCTGGGTCTAGTTCTTTTATGACATTCTGTTGGTCAAGGTTAACGTTAGATGTTTCTGTCATTTTTCCTTTGATAAAGGTAGCCTTTGCACATTTATCGAGGGCCGGAATTGCATTCTGATGTCGTCACTGAATTGTTTGACTATCGCTAGTAAGCCCTTGAGTTGTTGATCATTTTTTGCAAAAAGCTTTAAATCATCCATGTAAACGAGATGATTTATATTTTTATCAAACATTTTATACCCGTAACTGCGCGTCATTGAGCAGCTTTGAGAGAGGTATTAAGGATAAACAAAAGAGGAGTGGGACAGTGAGTCACCCTGGAAAATGCCACACGAAATTTTTACATCACCAGCATTTAGGGATTCACTGTCACTGTTCAGAGTTAGTGTGGTTCTCCATGATCTCATACTTACAGTCAAGAAGTTTCGCAGAGTTGGTGCTATCTTATACATTTCAAGGCATTTCCTAATCCAGCTATGTGTGGTAGGCTATCAAAAGCCTTTTTATATTATTATTATTATTATTATTATCATCATTATTATTATTATTATTATTATTATTATTATCATTATTATTATTATTATTATTACTACATATTAGATAATTAAACGAATGGTTTATAACTGGTAGTTTACTGGTTAATGAGAGACGGAAGATAGAAGATGAGAGAGTTTTTATTAACCACTGCGATTGTTTCGACACATCTAGCATTGATCGCTCACGGGTGGGATACTTAACAACTTGTTCAGGACAAACAGACACAACTCGTTAAAATAACAGTTCCACAATGTGTCGAAACAATTGTAAATTAATAAAAACTCTTGTATCGTCCATTTTCTGTCTCTCATTAACCAGCTACACACACACACACATATATACAGTGGGGGAGAAATAAATATTCGTACATGTCAAAATTCTTTATTTAATTAATTTCTAGTGAACATAAATGGGATATACCAATACTATATTTGCATACACATGCATAAACTAAGAATATGCAAAAGAAACTAATAAATTAAAGTAACTATGGAATTTATATACAATCATAGATATTTAGAGGCGAAAAAAGTATTCGTACAGAATAAATTTATGATTTTCTATGTCACAAAATACTGTTAAAATATTTTTTTTTTTACTAGAAGTTTCTCCATTTGTTCCAATAATCTTATCAGTTGTCATTTTTAAGTGTCAAAATTCTAGCTTCTTCATTCAGCGCTGTAGTATCGTAATAATGGCGAAAAGTAAAGAACTTACAAATACAGTGAAAAACTTAATTATTGAACAGTGCAAAGCAGGTAAAAGTTACAGGAAAATATCAGAGACCCTTTGTATTCCATTTTCTACCATATCTTCATTTATTCAAAGATTTAAAAAATCGGGAACTCTTGAAAACAGAATAAGATCCAGTGCACCATGCAAGATTTCCCCTAGATCTTTAAGAAAAATGAAGTGAAGAATCGAAAAAAGCGCAATGATCACCAGAAAGGAGTTGCAAGAAGATTTGTTAGCTCCAGGGACTAGTGTTACCCTATGAACAATCAGCAATGAACTTCATAGGAATGAACTGAAGTCACGCTCTCCTAGAAAAACTTCGCTGTTGACTAAAAGGCATAGAGATGCCCATTTAAAATTTGTTTATGAACATAAAGATAAACCTGATACATTCTGGGGAAATGTTCTATGGACAGACGAGTCGAAAATTGAATTGTATGGAAGAAATTCGCGTAGCCATGTTTGGAGAAAAGATGGTACTGCCTATTCGCCGAAAAACACAATTCTCACCATAAAGTTTGGAGGTGGCAACATCATGGTGTGGGGGTGTTTCTCTGCAAATGGTACTGGCAATTTACATGTGATAGATGGTAGAATGACTGCAGAGATGTACCAAAATATTCTGAACAATAATTTATGGGAGGCTGTAGAAAATCTCCAGTTTTGTGAAGGGTGGGTTTTACAACAGGATAACGACCCTAAGCACACGGCGAAGTCTACCAAAAAAAGGGATTGTCGATCACAATATAAAATTATTAGAATGGCCAACCAAGTCACTTGACTTGAACCCCGTTGAGAATTTGTGGCGTTATTGGAAAATTCGTTCAAGAGCCCCAAACTGCATTCCAGATTTGAAGAAAATTTGTCAAGAAGAATGGGAAAAAATTCGTAGAGAAACATGCGAGTCATTGATCAAGAACTACAAGAAGAGATTGACTGAAGTGGAACTGAATAATGGTTATGCTACGAAGTATTAAATCAGAATTATCAGTTATTTATGTTCTATACGAATACTTTTTTTACCCCTAAATATTTACAATTGAATATAAATTCCTTAGTAACTATAATTTATTAGTTTCTTTTGCATATTCTTAGTTTATGCCTGTGTATGCAAATATAGTATTGGTATATCCCATTTATGTTCATTAGAAATTAGATAAATAAAGAATTTTGACATGTACGAATATTTACTCCCCCCCCCCACTGTATATATATATATATATATATATATATATATATATATATATATGATGTCAAAGCGCACCTTTGATGCAAGTCTGATGACGTGCCACTCTTATGTCTAAAACCGCAAACGTTACGTAAATTTTCCTTTCGAGTTTATACGTAAATTGATGTCGCAGGCACGTCCTAAAAGTCCCTATGGGTTTCAGTTTTTAATAACTTCCTTAACTTTACAAATGCATGCATGAAAGTTTGATACAATATAAAGGACATAATAGAAATTAATATGCACAAGTCAAATTTTGAAACACCACTACATCACATATGAAATAGGACATCGCTTAAATGACAACCACTTTCGGCTCCGCACGTCCGTGCTCTTTCCAAAACTTGTACCATAACACCCTCGAGAGTTTCAGACCCCACTTCTCTGATTTCTCTTTTGATGTTCTTCAGTTGCACCAGAGTCTCCGGTTTTTTGACGGACAAGAAAAAAATCTGGGCTAGTCAAGTCCGGGGAACGTGAAGGCTATTGAAAGGCTATTCTTTTGCTATTTTGTCCTGCACTTTTCTCTCGCGTGTTTACGTATATTTCACTCTTTGGTGATGGCTTGCACATAATGTATATATTTTTTTATTATTTATAATTGAACATCACGTAGGCTTGTCCACAGTAAGTTGCCCTGGTCGATCTGTCTTAAATAAACTTAGTAAACCCATTCTGTGACAGCGAGGAAGCTGAAACTTTGAAGTCACTGTCAACTATTAGATAAACTTAATAAACCCATTCTAGGTAAATATATACCTATAGCTAGGAAAGAAACTAATCTTGAATTATGATCTAACACCTATCAAGCTTGAAATTACTAGTAAGAATAAATATATTTTTTTATTAAGTTGATATTAGTAGTTATCACTCCTCTATTCTAAGAAATTGTAGTCTATCCTTAGCCACTCTGCTACAATGGCGACAACATGCATTTCTTCCATCTTGTTATTCTGTTAAAATATTTAGGAAAAATTATATCAATGTGATTAAACAATTTTATATTTTTTTGGAGCTGAAGATATCACTACATTTAAATTGATGTGATAATTGCATTGTTCAATTAAATGGAGTCGCTTGAAACGGTCGGACTGCATTACTATTTGATATCCTGTTTCTTAGGAGTGTGTGTGTGTGTGTGTGTGTGTGTACTCATGCATTTGTATATATATATATATATAATTTTTTATTTCCCGTAACTTACTTTTGAACAAACATTCTGATAAAATTTCAGCCTGTACTCATGTAATTAAATTTCTTTTTGCTAAATATAAGTAGATTTCTAGTATTTCATTAGTATTAATAAATAATAAATCTGACTGTTTTTGCAAGTTATTTATATAGTCGACATCAATATATTATTGATATATCTTTAGACAGCGGATATAACTTAGAGAAGGAATAGTCACTATATGGAATAAATTATTTTTTATTTCATTTTTTGTTATTTATTAATGGGAATTTTTTGTTACTGATATGAAATGTACGTATAATTATGTTCATATATATTTATAAAAGATATAATTTTTGGTAAGTAGCTTGCTTACCATCCACATGGTTCCGGGTTCATTCCCACTGCGTTGCACCTTGGGCAAGTGTCTTCTACTATAGCCTCGGGCCAACCAAAGCCTTGTGAGTGGAGTTGATAGACGGAAACTGAAAGAAGCCTGCCGTATATATGTATAAATATGTATAAGCGTGTGTATATGTTTGTGTGTCTGTGCTCGTCCCCGCAACATCGCTTGACAACAGATGGTGGTGAGTTTACGTCCCCGTCACTTAGCGGTTCGGTAAAAAAGACCGATAGAATAAGTACTAGGCTTACAAAGAATAAGTTCTAGGGTCGATTTGCTCGACTAAAGGCGGTGCTCCAGCATGGCCGCAGTCAAATGACTGAAACAAGTAAAAAAGTAAAAGAGTATAGAGTGAGATATGATAGCTCATTTTAACTAACTTGATTACATTTTATTTCTTTTTCTTTTTAATTTTTTTCCTATATATGGTGATATGTGTGAGTGAGAAAATATATAAATATATGTATGTATATATACACATATATATATATACATATAGATATATATATATATATACATACATATATATACATATAGATAGATATATATATATACATATATATATATATATATATATATAATATATATATATATATATATATATATATAGATATATATATATATATTATATATATATATATATATATGAAAAAACAAGTCAAAATAGAAAATGCTAAAATAATTTTATAAAGAACATTTCAGTACCGGTTTCGGTCATTTTGAGAGCTTTTCAACTGTAACGATTAAATAATTAAATTTAGAAAAATTAGAAGAAAAGTTTTTTTAAAGGAATATTTGTATAGTTTTCAAATTTTAGTGCCATTCTGCCTTTCTCTGACTCCCTTGTTTGCACTTGTGTATATACATATATTTATGTATGTGTCTATTTATGTATGTATCTGTATGTATATGTCTATGTATGCATATATTTGTATATATATGCATATGTTTATATGTATGTGTGTATAAATATATATATTTATACATATATATATATATAATTCTTTTTATCCTTATGTTTATTTCTTTATGTCTAAATATTTATTTTTTATCTGTATGTTTATATATTTTTATTTTTATTTCTCTCTATCTCATAATTTTATATTTGTGGATATTTATCTACCTATTAGTTGCTTATGTGTGTGTAAGTGCATATATTGTTTATATATGCACATAAATTTATATGTAAGGGTATCTATGTATATGTGTAAATATTATGTATATATATGTTCGTATATTTATATATGTGTGTAAATGCATATATGTGTGTGTATATATGTATATATATACATATATATGTACGTGTATTTATGTATGGGTATGTCTGCATTGTCATTATTATTATTTATATTATGACTATAACTATTTTTTAATAACTGTATCTATTTTTATTAATGTATATATTTAAAACTTTTATGGTACTGTATATTCTTCCTTTTTAACGTTTTCATTATGTTTTAAATATGTTACATCATTTTGTATATACACACATATATATATATACATATACATATAATATACACACATACATATTCTCACTCGTAGTAAGTAACTAAATTGATTTAGTTAAATTGAATTAAATTTGGTTGATTTTATGTTGTAAGTGATGAATTGAAACAATTGTAGGTATGATCTTGTCAATGTATTAATAAACTTTTATTAAGCTTACCTCCATCTTCTGTCTTGGTTTTTAATAATATTAATAATATATATATGTACGTGCCTATATTGTTAGATATTCAACCAGTATAATCTTGGATATTTTTATCCCTCCTGTACTTTGATATATACATAGGTGCAGGAGTGGCTATAGGCGCAGGAGTGGCTGTGTGGTAAGTAGCTTGCTTACCAACCACATGGTTCCGGGTTCAGTCCCACTGCGTGGCATCTTGGGCAAGTGTCTTCTGCTATAGCCCCGGGCCGACCAATGCCTTGTGAGTAGATTTGGTAGATGGAAACTGAAAGAAGCCTGTCGTATATATGTATATATATATGTATGTGTGTGTTTGTGTGTCTGTGTTTGTCCCCCTAGCATTGCTTGACAACCGATGTTGGTGTGTTTACGTTCCCGTCACTTAGCAGTTCGGCAAAAGAGACCGATAAAATAAGTACTGGGCTTACAAAAATGAATTAGTCCTAGGGTCGATTTACTCGACTAAAGGTGGTGCTCCAGCATGACCGCAGTCAATTGACTGAAACAAGTAAAAGAGTAAAAGAGTATATATTTACATGTAAATCTATATAAATTTCGACTATATATATTCATTTATACACACACACTTATACACTCATATATTTGTTTGTGTATGTGATGTGTGGTTGTGTGTGAGAAAACGTGGCAGTAACAGACAGATAGATTATAAGCTTTATTTCTTTGATTATTTTTAAGAACATCTACAGCTAATGTTTATCTCCGGTTTTCTATAACATTTAAATGGTGATAGACAGTTTTCCCATCTGTATAAGTCAATATTCCTATGCATTTTTACATTTCGCAGAAGTAATTGCACTGGGCGCAACAATCCAGCACATCAATCGTTAATTTACAACAGTGATTCTCTTAGCTTAATACACTAGACCTATTTCTGAGTATACCCGCTAAAACTAGTTTAAATATATCGACATGTATTCACTACAAGCATCTAGGTATTTACTTAAGGCCAGATTGAACACTTTGACAAGCCACAAATCCATAGCTGTCTACAAGGAATTATGAACTCAGCAAGAATACAACGTACCCATGAAATCTTTTGAGTCTAACATTCCTGACTCTCTTGGCAACCTCTGCATCCGGTTGCTTTTCTCAAGCTTATTGGCTTTTCCTTCAACCCAACCAATAGAGATACGTGTGAGAGAAGCCATTTGAAAATTTCGAAGACAACCGAAGGTGGCCTAAATCTATCTTGACTAGAATTATAGTCATTTTATACTGGCTGTTTGTGAATGTTGTTGCTTCTTTTGGAAGCGATAGACATCTGCAATTCCTACTCAACACTAGGTGTAGTACGACATCGTGTATAAAACTCTTCCATAACAACATTTCTTGCTTATTTAAGCTCTTATTTCCCTTTGGAGCATAGACCATCATTAGCTTTTCTCTACTCTTATCGACTCCTGGCTATTTTTTCTGCTACTCTTTTGCTTCAGTATCCCACCTCCATCTATTTTTCGAGCGTCACATATTTTTCTGAGGGAAGGCCTTTTCTCTCCCAAGTCGTTTGGTTTTCAATAACCATCGCTGTTTCCGTAATTTGCTGTTGCTGAGACAGGTGTGTTGGCCCAACGCAAATCTATTTTTACCACTTGAAAAATGCTGCCTATATATATATTTCTTTATTGCCCACAAGGGGCTAAACATAGAGAGGACAAACAAGGACAGACAAAGGGATTAAGTCGATTACATCGACCCCAGTGCGAAACTGGTACTTTTATTTATCGACCCCGAAAGGATGAAAGACAAAGTCGACCTCGGCGGAATTTGAACTCAGAACGTAACGACAGACGAAATACCGCTAAGCATTCCGCCCGGCGCGCTAACGTGTCTGCCAGCTCGCCGCCTTATATAAGTTGCTGCCTATATAAGTTTGACCTCTATCCTTTGACCTGTTTAGCATGGTAGATTTGCGGTGGGGGCGGCTACCAGGAGCCTGCTCTCCGCTGACATATCTCTCAGGACCACTGAGGCATGCAAGCCATCACATAGAAAGGACTGTACTTTGTAGCGGATACAGCAGCATTAATATTACTTAACGGGGTTGCTTACCTACAGCTTGATGAGTTGTTTCTTATTATAATACTTACACACTTTAGTTGACTTGAATGACTGCAGATTTTTGTCACATACTTAGTAAATTGCATCATCCTTGAAGTACAAAAATATATTTGCAGCATGAAAACTGTGACACCCAATGGTTCCTAGATAACCAAAAAAGAGAAACAAAGAATTGTAAAGTTGTTATATTTATTATTTGTGGTTTTCATAGATGTATTATTCGATATATTGTCGCTATCTTTTATGGGCATTGTTTATCTCTCAGATGATTAAAACCATTCCCCACAAAGTCAATCGTACATAGAAAGATCTAGCATTCTGGTTCTTTGGTCCAAGATAGATTACGCATGTTTTGTATGTTACTGTCAATTTGAAGCTTTCTGGCCTCATAATTATGCATGAAATTCCGCTTATATGCATAACGACATGTTATGAAAGAATTGTGAAAATTCTCTAAGTTGTATTCTTGTTCAGTAGCCACGGAATACTTATGGAGAAGCTTTCCAGCGCTCATGTTGTTAATTGCTTCATATATGAAGACACGATCCATTGATTTACTTCAAAACTTGGTAATTAGTAGATGTTATCGCAAGGATATGATGCAACATTCAAAGGTTGTTTTGAGCCACGTTAAGGCTGTCATATTGCTTTTGCATAAAACAGAAGAGGTCATTGTTAACATTGGTTTCAAATTTTGGCACAAGGCCAGCAACTTCAAGAGAGTGGGTAAGTTGATTACATTGACCCCAGTGCTAAACTGATACTTATTTTATCGGCCTCGAAAGGATAAAAGGCATAGTCATGCTCGGCGGAATTTGAACTCAGGACGTATGCATTTTGTCCAGTGTGCTAACGATTCAGCCAGTTTGCCGCCCTAAGGTCATAGTTAATACTGGTTTCAAATTTTGGCACATGGTCGGCAAAGTCGGTGGTGGCGGTAAGTCGAGTTCATTCACCCCAGTGCTCAACTGGTACTTATTTTATCGAACTCGAAATGACGAAAGGGAAAGTCGACCTCGTTGGAATTTGAACTCAAGTCATAGTTAATATTTATATGAAAATTTCTGGTGTGGCTTAAGCGTTCTCAAGTTTTAACATTAATAGTCTGGATCTTATTTACCGACTCTTCGAATTCCTCGAATGTTGATAGGATATGCATTCACTGTACACACACACACACACACTCATACAAACACACACACATGCACACACACACACACACACACACACACATACATGGTACTTTGAGGCGACGAATTGTCAGAGTCATCTTATAGATGGATGGGATTACCCACGATTATCTGCGATCAGAATTCAAGTCTCGACAGAGCCAGCTTTCTCTTTGATTCAGTGATAAAATAAACTGCAGTGGATCAGCGAAAGTGTTAGGCTGTCGGGTGCAATGCTTTTAGCTGTCTTTTACGATGGTTTGTATTTTGAATGTAATATCCGCCATAACACTAATGCTAAGTTTCACCTTCAAATACACTGGCACACACAGACAATTGTCAGATTCCTCAAGGAACATTGCACAGGACTGCACATACATGTGAGGATGTACAGGTACCCATGATCGATTGTGGCCATAAGAATTTACGTTATTGGTATATATATAAATATATACATATACGTTTATATATTTGTTGTGCAAGATTTTTTATGTGAACTCGTGTGTTGAAACAGATATTGTTATATTTCGGAATGGTCATTTTGCCAGTTTAGCCAATAAAAACACACGCACTATATATTTGGTGTTGTTTTGGTTCAGTGTTATTTATTTTTTACATTAATCTTAATCTTATTTCGGCCAGAGTTCTTTCGTCACACTCCTGTGACCGCATCAGTGGTCCTTTGTTTTCTTCTTTCTTATTTGTGTCTCTCCTTACTAACCGTCAAAATACAAAATGGCTGACGGTTAGTAAGGAGAGACACAAATAAGAAAGAAGAAAACAAAGGACCACTGATGCGGTCACAGGAGTGTGACGAAAGAACTCTGGCCGAAATAGGATTAAAATTAATGTAAAAAGTAAATAACACTGAAGCAAAACAACACCAAATATATAGTGCGTGTGTTTTTATTGGCTAAACTGGCAAAATGACCATTCCGAAATATAACAATATAACAATATATATATATATATATATATATACACACACACCCAGAAACACACTAATAGCTTAGGAGTAAAATTTAGGATTTCTCACTTTTCTCTGAATCGATTTTGATAAAACTCTTCCCACCTGGTTTGCACACTTTGGCAACACCATTGTTATGTTTTAATTATTCTATGTAACGTCCTTTCTCTTTTGTTTTATTTTAGATTATTCAGTTTTTGGGTGAATCAGGCTAATAGCGTCTTTCCTCTCCAAGAACAATGGGTCATGGAAAAGGCCTTAACGATGAAAAGTCTGTCATCAACAAGAAAAGTGCTTAATGCACTACTCCATGTCATTGCATAGAAGTTAGACCGTCGTGTGGACACGGTTAGACGATTCCTAAAGGACCCTTCGCCAAGAAAGAAACGATCCGATTGTGGAACCTCCAAGACTGTGACAGCTAGGGATTGAACGAATATTGACCGCAAGTTACGTGAGAGACCTGGACAAACAAGTAAAGCCATTTTCACCGCCTCCGAACTTCCTTATATACCGAATACCACCGGAAATTGCATCCTCAGAACCATGACTTCCGTGCGGGAACCCTTGATACTGCCTCTTTAACGCCTCGTCACAGGAGTTTGAGGCTTCAATGGCCCCAAAATTATATGAAGTTAGGCATGATTTGTGTTCTGTTCACTGACGAAACCAGGGTGAGCCTTGTCGGACTTGACGGTTGGGCAAATGGTTGGGTCTATTTTGGAGATGAGCGTCACCAACGTTTACGACAACAACAGCGGGGGGGGGGGGGGGGTCAAGTTGTGAGCTGGTATCATTGGGAACAGACTTGTTGGCCCAGACAGGGTGTCTGAAGGGGTTAAAGTGACCGCAGCCGCCTAATGCAATCTCCTGCAGGAAGTCTTAAATCCTTGGCTAAATGACATACCATTGTCACTTCTAAAGAATCTGGTATTTATGCATGACAACGCTCCCCATCCCCAAATATTGCTAGGATCTTATAGCATAAAAGGTGAAAGGTTGATGGTGTGGCCGCCAGCATCTCCGGATCTCAACCGTATAGAAAACATTTGGTCCATTATTAAACAATTTACGCCAATTTACGCCGAAAGATGTTTTATGGGCGACCATCAAAGCTGCAGCAGAGGCAATCCAGCCTGCTAATATAAAGAAATTGACAGATTCTATAACTAATAGGGTTTTTGAAGTTATCTGTTGAAATGGCGCTCATTTGACTAAATAATTCATTATGTCAATAAATGTTACAATATGATTATGGTTTTCTGTTAAATATATACTCAATGTATGTTTAATATGTATCATTACCCTTCATTTTCTGGAAAAATGTCTAGATGGGCTATTTTTATTCAATAGCTATTAGCGTGGTTTATCCAAAGCTGAAGAATCTGAAATAAAAAAGAAAGGACGTTACACAGAATAATGGAAACATAACAATGGTGTTGCCATAGTGTGCAAACTAGCTGGGAAAAGTTTTATCAAAATCGATTCAGAGAAAACCGAGAAATCCTAAATTTCACTCCTAAAATATTAGCGTAGTTCCGTATATATATATATATGTGTATGTGTGTGTGTGTGTGTGTGTGTGTGTGTGTGTGTGTGTGTGTGTGTGTGTGTGTGTGCGTGTGTTCAGTGCAACTATTCAGTAACTAGCTTGGACATGCACCAAGTTGAACTCTGCAAAACAAACAAAGCTTTCAGGTCTACAAGGTTCTTTTACAATTACAAATGAGCACAAACATAGACTAATCTAAATAAGCAAACTTGTGCGCGCAGCCTTCACATATATATATATATATATATATATATATATATATATATATATATATATATATATATATATCATGCACACATACATACGTACATACATACATACATGCCCACACACACATAAAAACAGTCACACACATATATATGTATATATGCGTATGTATGAATGTATGTGTGAGAGTGCGTGGCCCAGTGGTTAGGCTGACGCAATTGTGACCGGGCGTTGCGTTGTGCACTTGAGCAAGACACTTCATTTCACATTGTTGTTGTCCTATCGCGTTCAGGAGCAATATTGTCATCTCGATTAGTCATTTTTTTTTATTTATCTATGCGCCCTTTTCAAGCTTGGCCAGATTCATGGGACCGGGTTCCCTGTTTCTGTGGTGTATGTGTCTCCACCATCTAGCTGGGCGAGACGCCAGCCCATCGCAGCGTTACTCAAGAAACATGAAGAAAGAGTGAGAGAAAGTTGGGGCGAAAGAGTACGACAAGGTTCGCCATCACCCCTTGCCGGAGACTCGTGAGAGCTTTAGGTGTTTTCGCTCAATAAACACACACAACGTCCGATCTAGGAATCGAAACCGCGATACTCCGACCGTGAGTCCTAACCACTGGACCATTGCGCCTCCAATCGATTACTTATACGCTATAGAAACCGGTTAACCAGCATTATGAGTTCTAGTACTCGAGAGAGTATCTGATTTACTTTCATGTATGTAAATGTATATAGAAAACCAAACATATTCGTATAACAGTGGAGAATTTAGGGAGATTTTTTTCAGTTGAAAGTATAATGGAAATGAGTACAAATTTCGCATTCTTTAAAGGAAGTTCCACTCAAAAATCGTAAGGGCGAGGACTCAGATAATTTTCATTATCCAAAAGTTGGATGCATAGAAGGCCTGATGGAGCAATGAACTTCGAAAGAAAATATGCCCATTGGCGTAGGCGTGGCTGTGTGGTAAGAAGCTTGCTTCTCAAGCACATGATTCCGAGTTCAGTCCGACTGCGTGGCACCTTCGGCATGTGTCTTTTAGTATAGCATCGAGCCAACCACAGCCTTTTGACGGAGGAAGACTGAAAGAAACCTGTCGTATATGTGTGTGTGAGCGTGTGTGTCTGTGTGTCTGTGTTTGCTCCCACCATCCTTGACATCTGATGTTGGTGTGTTAACGTCTCTGTAACTTCACAGTTCGGCAAAAGACACGGATAGAATAAGTCTTAGGATCGATTTCTTTGATTAAAAACATTATAAAGCGGTGCTCCAGCACGGCTACAGTCAAATAATTAAAAGAATAAAGGAATGTGATTACGTTAAATACTATAACCAATGGACTGCTGTAGTATTTTCTTTTCTTTGATAATGCTTTGCTAAGGGGATCCAGTAATACCGAAATGAGTTTAAAAAGTAATGTTTTATCCATTGCTGTTAAGGATAATGGCAAAAGGGAATGCGAAATTGTAGTTTGGGGAACGAAACTGTGCAATCAGCACTAACAGATATATGCATATATATAGGCGCAATAGTGGCTGTGTGGTAAGTAGCTTGCTAACCAACCACATGGTTTCGGGTTCAGTCCCGCTGCGTGGCATCTTGAGCAAGTGGTCTTCTGATATAGCCCCGGCCGACCGACCATCTTGTGAGTGGATTTGGTAGACGGAAACTGAAAGAAGCCTGTCGTATATATGTATATATATATATATATGTATGTGTGTGTGTGTTTGTGTGTCTGTGTTTGTCCCCCTAGCATTGCTTGACAGCCGATGCTGGTGTGTTTACGTCTCCGTCATTTAGCGGTTCGGCAAAAGAGACCGATAGAATAAGTACTGGGCTTACAAAGAATAAGTCCCGGGGTCGATTTGCTCGACTAAAGGCGGTGCTCCAGCATGGCCGCAGTCATATGACTGAAACAAGTAAAAAAGAGTAAAAAAAAAGAGAATATGTACCATTTTTATTACTGTATCGACAAGATTAGCAGATATTCTTTTCTATTCTAGGCAAAAAGCCCGAAATATTTGGGGAGGGGGCCAGTCAATTAGATTGACTCCAGTACGCAACTGGTACTTAATTTATTGACCCTGAAAGGATAAAAAGCAAAGTCGACCTCGGCGGAATTTGAACTCAGAACGTAAAGACAGACGAAATACCGCTAAGCAATTTGCACGGCGTGCTAACGTTTCTGCCAGCTCACCACCTTTGGAGATTTTTATACACCACTAACCACGATGCATATTGCGGCTTTCAAATGATGTTACCCAGTTGCCTAGGCAGGCAGGCAGGCAGGCAGCAGGTCAACATCCCCTGTGATAGAAAAGTCGCTCTGTGGCATGGCAGGATTAACTGTTTACAGGATAATTACCTGGGGCAACCTGAAATGAAGTACTTTGCTGAAGGACAAATCATATTGCTGGTTCGGGAACCGAAACAAGGAAATTCCGATCTTAAGGGCAGCAATTAGCAGCTGGACTAGACACCTTCACATTTGCCTACGGACATACACAGGCACACACACACACACATGCACACAAACACACACAACACACACACACACACACTTACACGTACACACAGACGCGCATATATATATACATTTACGCATGTATGTGAGTGTGTATATATATATACATATAATAAAATATTAGGGAATAAATCCAAACTTACAGGGAAAAATCAGATTTAGGATTGAATCCAATTTTGTAGTAAATATTATATTATATTAAATTAGAGACAAAACCACTATTAGGCAAATCATACAATGAAAAACTTAAGCCAATACATAAGATTAATTAATTTATATTATTTAAATATATATCAAAATTATTAAAAAAGATAATTAATATAACACTACGATCGTTTCATGGGTGTTCATTCTTCAATTC
>NC_043000.1:67119-74619 GCF_006345805.1 Octopus sinensis
TTAAATTAACTTATGGTACTCTCTCACCCGCCTACTCTCTCTCTCTCTCTCTCTCTCTCTCTCTCACTATCTGTTCGACTGCCTCTCTCTTTGTCTTTCTCTCTCTTTCGCCCTTTGTCTTATCGTTTATCAGTTCGTCATTCGGTTGTTTTCAAAATTTTCTTTGTTATACTACACACACACACACACACATGCATACACACACATATAGACACATACAGAGACATACATATGCATACATATGCAATCATACATACAAACATATATATATAATACATATATATATATATATATAGTATATATATATATATATATATATATACTTGTTTCAGTCATTTGACAGCAGCCATGCTGGAGCACCGCCTTTATCGAGCAATCGACCCCGGGACTTATTCTTTTAAGCCCAGTAACTTATTCTATCGGTCTCTTTTGCAGAACCGCTAAGTGACGGGGACGTAAACACACCAGCATCGGTTGTCAAGCAATGCTAGGGGGACAAACAAGACACACCCAAACACACACACACACACACACTATATATATATATACATATATATGACAGCCTTCTATATATATATATATATACACACACACACACACATACACACCCACACATATATATATATATATATATATATACTCACGCCATACAAACACAAAAAGACACACCCATTTCTTGAAACGTACATATAATATCACATGCTTGTACACACCAGCACCGACACGTGCACTCATACACATATATATACACGTATACTTACTCATGAAAAAACATTCACACACACACACACACACACACACACACACACACACACACAAACACACACACACACACACACATACACACACACACACACCATTTTCTTCGCTTGTTTACTTTCTTCCGTCTAATCGTTCAGTACTTTAATCGTGTGAAATTTAGCGACTAACATCAGTCTGTCTGTTTGTCTTGCCACTCTCTCCACCCCCACTAACTCACAAACGCTTTATATACACATGCGTATTTTTGCGCGTACAGGTGTGTGTGTGTATGTGTGTGTATGTTTGTATACATACATACATATAAATAAGTACATACATATAGATATATACATATAAATATATACATACATATACATATATATATATGTATATATATATATATATATGTATACGCATCTGTGTGTAGATATGTGTGTGTATATATATATATGTGTATATACATGTATATATGTATATGTTTGCATATGTATATACATATATACATATATACATACACACACAAACATATATATATATATATATTATATATTTACACACTCACACATTATATACATACATCTATACATATATACATATATATATATATATATATATATATATATATATATATATATATATATCATATATATCTATATAATATATATATATATGCGTGCGCACGTGGTGTATATAGGTGTACGTAAGTGATGTTACGCATTCATTTTCTGTAGGTTATGTATATACATATGTAGGTACGTTTGGCAATGCACACAGCCTATTTATCTTACCTTAAATACTGTTACAAAGTCCAATATTTACCTGAACAAACTTACACGTTTCAGCATCATTGTATTCAGTTTTATTATTTGCGTTCATCCCCTATACATAGGGAAAGATTAATAGTTATGGAACCCTTAGAGCATTCTTTTCTACTCTAACTACAAGGCCCGAAATTTGGAGGCAGGGGGGCCAGTCGGTTATATCGACCCCAGTGCGTAACTGGTACTTAATTTATCGACCCCCGAAAGGATGAAAGGAAAAGTCGACCTCGGCGGAATTTGAATTCAGACCATAAATTCAGAGCGAAATATCGCGAAGCATTTCGCCCGGCGTGCTAACGTTTCTGCCAGCTCGCCGCCTTATCCCTTTAAGCATTCTAAGGGGCCACAAGGCAGCGAGCTGTCAGAAACATTAGCACGCCTGGCGAAATGCTTAGCAGCATTTCGTCTGTCATTGGGCTCTGAATTCAAATTCCGAACAATCAGTCCCACTGCGTGGCACCTTGGGCAAATGTCTTCTACTATAGCCTCGGGCCGACCAAAGCCTTGTGAGTGTGTTTGGTAGACGGAAACTGAAAGAAGCCCTTCGTATATATGTATATATATGTGTGTGTATGTGTTGTGTGTGTGTGTGTGTGTGTGTGTGTGTGTGTGTGTGTGTGCGTCTTTGCTTATCTCCCAACATCGCTTGACAACCGATGCTGGTGTGTTTACGTCCCTGTAATTTAGCGGTTCGCCAAAAGAGACCGATAGAATAAGTAATAGGCTTACAAAGAATAAGTTCTGGGATCGATTTGCTCGACTAAAGGCGGTGCTCCAACATGGCCACAGTCAAATAAAAGAGTAAAAGAGTAATACTCTAACGATTTTCTCAGTTCTTAATAATTGGCCTTGTGCCGGTTTTCTTGGCGTATAGGTTCGTCGCAGGTGAGCTGCAAGATGCAGGAGGAAAGAGTGAGAGATAGTTGTGACGAAACAGTCAGCAGAAGTTCACCATTACCTTCTGCGGGAGCCATGTGGAACCTAGATGCTTCGCTCATAAACACACACATCACCCGGTCTGAGATTCGAACCCACGATCCCTCACTTCGCCCGGCGCTCTAACGATTCTGTCTAATCGCCGCCTTATCAAATAATGGTTTCCGATTTTGGCACTGGGCCAAAACTTTGGGTAAGTCGATTACATCGTCCTCGTACTCAACTGGTACTTAATATATCGACCCCGTGTGTGTGCGTGTGTGTGTGTGAATGTGTTTGTGTGTCTGTGTTTGTCCCCCCACCATTGCTAGACAGCCGATGGTGGTGTGTTTACGTCACCGTATCTTAGCAGTTCGGCAAAAGAGAACCCATATAATAAGTACTAAGTTTCAAAGTATAAGTCCTATGGTCGATTTGTTCGATGAAAATCGTTTCAATGCGGTGCTGCAGCATGGCCGCAGCCAAATACTTGAAACAAGTAAAAGATTTAAAACGCAAAAAAGTAACCTAGCTAATCGTTAAAAAGACGAGACCGTCACGGTTGGAACGAGTTTCGATCAGTTCGATTTTAAGGTTGGCTTCATCACCACCACCTCCACCACCACAACCACCACCACCATCACCACCATCACCACCACCACTACTACTACTACTACTACTACTACTACTACTACTACTACTACTACTGCTGCTGCTGCTGCTGCTATTTGCGTCGATGTTATCCGAAACCTTGGCCGCAATTACAAAGGGAACTATTCATTGACCAACCATACTGCCAGTCGTTTATCAGTCATCATACTTTAACCTTATATGTCACTCAAACACACTTGAAATGTGAATCATCACCATACGCCCCTTCACCCCCCTCCCCCGGCTCCTGCTCATCGTCATTATCATCATCATCATCATCATCATTACCATTATCATTTTTCTTACCAGTATCACAAACGTGACTACGACGACGACTACGACGACGACTACGACGATTACCACGACAACCACAACGACCACCGCCGCCGCCGCCGCCATTGTTCCATCATCATGACCAACAATAACTACACTGCTGCCAACGCCACCACTACCACGATCTACGCCCTACCACCACCACCACTACCACGACCACCAATACCAATACCTCCATTGTCACTACTACTACTACTGCTCCTTCAACTGCCACTACTGCCGTCACTACTACTACCACCACCACCACCACCAATACTACATCCACCACAACTATCACAACCGCTCCCATCACTACCACTGTTAGTACGAACTCCAATAACAACACCACGAACATCACCACCAAAGACACACTCCATGACGACCGCCACCACTTCCAACACTACCACTATCATCACCACCACCACCAACACCACTACATCTAACACCACCATCGCCACCACATCACCAAATGTCAACAGCAACAATATCAACAACAACAACAGTTAATATAACCCTTGACCTGTTTAATATTCCCAAAAAACAATGCAGCTGGTCAGGTCTTATCATGTCAGGTTTCGACAGTCATTTGGAGCTAGAGTTGTTATGATTTGAGGGAAATTTGGCTGTTATTTCTAAATTGATTAGCAATTTCTCAGAGACTTTTCTTGTCGTTTCGTTATTATTTTTGCTGTTGTTGTCTCTATGTTCTGAATTCATATTTCGCCGAGGCCAACTTTGCCTTTCATCCTTTTGGGGGTCGATAAATTAAGTACCAGTGAAACACTGGAGTCAATGTAATCAACTAAGCGAGTCGGAAAAAGCGCTAAGTGGCATTACATTCGGCTCTTTACTTTCTATGTTCAAATTCTGCCGACGTCGACTTTGCCTTTCAACATTTCGGTGTAGATAATATCAGTACCAGCCAAATACTGGGGTCGAGATAATCGACTACCCTCTTTGCCCCAAATTTCAAGCCTTGTATCCATACTAAAAAGAATTATCATAGGAAGCGAGCTGGCAGAAACATTCGCAAGCCGGGCGAAATGCTTAGCGGTATTTCGTCTGCCGCTACGTTCTGGGTTCAAATTCCGCCGAGGTCGACTTTGCCTTTCATCCTTTCGCGATCGATAAATTAAGTACCAGTTACGCACTGGGGACAATGTAATCGACCTAATCCCTTTGTCTGTCTTTGTGCCTCTATGTTTAGCCCCTTGTGGGCAATAAAGAAATAAGAATCATTGGTACATCGGGAAAAATGTTCAGCAACATTTCGTCTGTCTTTAAGTTCTGATTTCAAATGCGGTTGTGGGCAACTTTGCTTTTAATCCCTTCGGTATCCATAAGATAAATACCAGTTGAGCACTGAGGTCGCTGGAATCGACTTCCTCTTCTCCAAAATGTTAAGCCTTATAGCTATAGTAAAAAGGACATTATTATTGTCATTATTCTTGTGGTGTGAAGGCGCTTGGCTTAGTGGTTAGGGCATTCGGCTCACGATTGTAACGTCGTGAGTTTGATTCCCGGCGACGCGTTGTGTCCTTGAGCAAGACACTTTATTTCACGTTGCTCCAGTATACTCAGGTGGAAAAATGAGTTGTACCTGTATTTCAAAATACGCTGAATCTCCCTGAGAACTACGACAGGGGTACACGTGTCTGTGGAGTGCTCAACCACTTGCACGTTAATTTCACGAGCAAGCTGTTCCGTTGCTCGTATCAGCTGGGACCCTCGTCGTCGTAACCGACGGAGTGCTCCATTCTTGTGGTGATGATCATGTTAAGCCTCAGAGCAGAATTGTGACCATATGTTCCCTGTCGTGACCTTCCATTTCATTCCTATGGCTATATTTGGTCTCTACTTCTAATATTTCATGCGTCCACGTCCCTAATATTGATAGAGCTGGCAGAATCGGTGAGAATACACAGCAGCATCTTTTCCAGTTCTTTATCTTCTGAATCCAAATTGCAGTGAAATCGACTTTGTTTTGCATCCGCCCGGGTTCGAAAAAATAAGTATCAGTCAAGTACTGGGATCGATCTAATCGATCCTTCAGCCACTAAGATTGATAACCTCGTTCTAAAATTAGAGACCATTATTGATTGTCGTTGGTGATTGGTGTTGCTTTGCAGCTTTAAATGTGCCTTGATCGAGCAAACCTATGATTAAAGTCTTTCCAATGATGTGTTTATGTGTGTTTATGTGTGTGTGTGTGTGAGAGAGAGAGAAAGACAGAGATAGAGAGAGAGAGAAAGAGAAAGAGAGAGAGAGGTTACATTTGCAAATATGTTCTTCATAAGCAACAGAAGCGACACTACCATTTCATGCTTTGACGAGACGGCAACGATATTAATGATGACGGTGATGATGATAACGACGACGACAATGGTAATGACGACGATGATGATGATGGTGACGACGACAATAATGATGATAATGATGATGATGATGATAATGATGATGATGGTATAATGATGATGATGGGATAATGATGATGGTGGAACGATGACGTTGATGATGGTGACGGTGATGATGACAATGATAATAGTGATACTGGCGACAAAGAAGAAGAAACGAAGAAGAAACAAGAAGAAGAAGAAGAGAAGAAGAAGAAGGAAAAAAGAAGAAGAAGAAGAAGAGAAGAAGAAAAATAATAATAATAATAATAATAATAATAATAATAATAATAAGCATAAGAGATAAGAAGAAGAATAAGAAGAAGAAGAAGAAGAAATGAAGAAGAAGAAGAGAAGAAGAAGAAGAAGAAGAAGAGAAGAAGAAGAAGAAGAAGAAGAAGAATTATGCTATTGATGAAGACTCCGTAAACATCCCACTTTTACTAAGGGTAGTGTTATTGCAGTCTACATTAGACCTTCTCGCCTTCCATCTTTAAGCACGCAGTGTATGATTCCAAGGCAATTTAGCTGCTGTGTTTAGCAGGTCCATCATGCAGAGATTCTTCTGCGTCTTGCTGTTGATCTTAGCTGACTTTGCTGGGTGGTAAAATGGCAGAATCGTTAGAAAATTCAACAAAGCATCATGCGGTATTTACTTACGACTCTATACGTTCTGAGTTCAAATCCCATGAAAATCAACTTTGACTTTCATTCTTTCGAGGCCGATAAAATAAGGTACTGGTATCTTATTTTAATGTATTAAATCCTGGAAGGCGGCGAGCTGGCAGAATCGTTAGCACGCCGAGCGAAATGCTTACAATATTTCGTCTGCCGGTATTTCGTTCTGAGTTCAAATTCCGCTGAGGTCGACTTTACCTTCCACCCCTTTCGGGGCTCGATTAAATAAGTGCCAATTACATAAAGGTGTCGATGTAATCGATTTAATCCCAATGTCTGTCCTTGCTTGTTCCCTGTATGTTTAACCCCCTGTGGGAAATAAAGAGATAACTATATTAAATACTGAGTCGATTTTATCGATTTACATCCACCCATCAAAATTGCTGCTTTGGGGCTTAAATTAGAAACAGTATTTAGATTTGTTGATTGGCTGAATCGGTAGAAAGTCGGACAAAATGTCTTGCAGTCTTTATCTGCGTCTCTTTACATTCTGAGTTCAAATCTCGTGAAGATCAACGTTACCTCCTAACCTTTCCAAGGTCGATAACATGAAATACCAGTAATGCACTGGTGATTTATTTTGGTATTTTAAATGCCTCGGTTGTTGTAATCTACCCTAACCCCACGCTCATTACGGTATTCAGTTAAAGCTCTTTAGTTTTTGAGTTCAAATCCCGTGAAAAACCAAGGATACCTTTCACCCCACTAAAGTCGATAAAACGATATACCAGTTAAATACTGCTACTATATTTTAGCATTTTAAAAACTGGTGTCCATGGAATTTTCCATCCCTCTTCTTGCAAAACTTAATTTAAACTCTTTATGTTTCGACTTCAAATTCTGTGAAGATCAACGTTGAATTTCGAACTTACCAGTTAAATACTGGTGTTTTATTTAAATATCTGAAATAACTGGGTTGATGTAATCAATTCATAATCTTACAGTACATAATTAAGTTCGTTCTTCAAATCTCGAGGAACCTGTAAAAT
>NC_043000.1:77119-87119 GCF_006345805.1 Octopus sinensis
AATTTAATTAATGGATTATAATTGCATACGCGAATTATAATTATCAGTCATGTGAATATTGTCTTGGTGTATTTCGTTTTAATGGGATTTAATGACTTCTCACCACTCTTCTATATCTTAGACTTCTTTGCTTGTTTGTTATATTTATCATTATCTGATAGGATTTTTCTCTTTTTAAATTTCTAACCTTCTTATGAAGGTCAATTGTACATCGCACGTTAGCAGATGTACGATGGATAGATTTTCACATACAATTTTTAACGTACATACATTACTTACATTCATATATACATTCAAACGTTCATATATATTATATGTACGTATATATATACGCATATTAGGTCATCCCATAAGTTCTGTCCGGTTTTACCTTTTTTAAAATTGAATGAAATTTAATAGTATTTTAGAATGTCTAATGGAATTTAAAATTCTTTTTATGCATTTGTGTTCATTTAAACTAATTAAATGTTATTCTACAGAATAATAGAATTAAAATTTCTTTGATTAAAACCCTTCTTAACATGGAAATATCCAAAAAGCATTTGAAGCACATAATGCCTTATGAGTACAAAAAACGAAACTGTAGTCGAAGCGACTCGAAACATACACTCAGTTTATGGGAAAGAATGCTTGAAAGAAAGAACTTGCAGAAGACGGTTTGCAAAATTCAGAAGTAGAGATTTCAGCTTTGAAGATGAAGATCGAACAAGTCGTCCAGTTGAGTTTAATGATAAGATCCTTGAGGCATTACTTGAACAAAATACCTGCATTATCAGTTGAAGAATTGGCAATAAAGCTTAGTTCAAACCATACAACTATTCATTGTCAACTTCAGCAACTTAGAAAGGTTCCTAAACTTGGAAAATGGGTGCCTCATGAATTGCCCGAAATCAACCGCAAATCCTGAGTTGAGATCTGCTCTTCTCGTCATTCTCGCGAACTCATTTCATCGTTTTTGGATAGACGTGTGACTGGAGACGAAAAATGGATCTTCTATCGAAATGTTAAACATTGTAAACAGTGGCTTGGTAGAAGGGAAAAAGCTCAACCACAACAAAAAAGGTAACTTCATGGGAAAAAGGTTCTTCGCTCTATCTGATGGGATTGCAAAGGGGTAATTCACTTTGAATTGTTACCACCTAATGCAACAATCAATGCTCAAGTCTACTGTCAGCAATGAAAGCATTTGAACCAAACTTTAAAGCAAAAAAGACCTGCTTTAGTGAATCGAAAAGGAGTGATCTTTCATCAGGACAATACGCAACCCCACACTGCAAAGATCACATCAAAGAAGATCGAATAGCTTTGCTGGGAAAAAATTCCTCATTCACCTTATTCTCCCGACATTGCCCTCAGACCACCTTTGTTTCGTAGTTTACAAAATCATAGGGAGTTAAACTCTCGCAAGCAGGAGGAAGTCGAAAACTGATATTTCAGAGTTCTTCGCTTTGAAACCAAAAGATTTTTACATTAATGGGATTAAAAAGCTTGTGAATAGATGGAAGTCATAGATAATCAGGGAAAGTACATAAATATAACTTTAAATCACTGTTTTCTTTCTTCAAAAATCGGACAGAACTTATGGGATGACCTGATATATTATAATGTATATGAATGTTTGAATGTGTGTATGAATGAAATATATACATAATATATGTGTATATATATATATATATATATATATATTCAATCTACTCGCCATTAATACCACCACGACACTGGACACACACACACACTACTACTCAACACACGCTGGCACGCTACATACGCTCCCACCCCTTCCCCTCCCTCCCTTCCTCCTTCCTTCTTTTTCTTACTACTGACCATTGTCTGCTATGCCGACCACTGTCTCGCCTACCTAACACGCCTACACACAGACGCACACACTAACACATACATATATTTTTTGTTTTTTATCTCGCCTCACACACACACTACACACACGCACACACTCACACATACACACACATCTGTTGCGTTACCAACCTTGTCTCCACTCTTTGCCTTTAAAAACCTACTTTGCTCTTGTTATCGTAAACTTCCGCCTTCACCAGTGTAACTCGTAAACACCAGTCGTTTTTTTTCTCTATCCCTGTTGCCCGCTTTGGATCTCTTCCTCTCTCTTCCTTCTTTATGTTTCCGACGAAGAGCTCCGCTCGAAACGTCATGCCCTCCTGCTTCCATTTCCTGAGCGCCTATTAATAATAATACTGTAATTGTTCCTTGGTTGTTGTTTTTTTGTTTTCCCGTTTGGATTAAAATTATATACATATATATACACATACATTGATAAATTCGTTATTTATCTTAATCCTTATTTTTAACAAATTAGTCAATAATGTATTCTCCTTCGTAGTTCACTACTTATTGCCAACGATAGAAATCTCTGGGTTATGACTCGAAGAATTCATCGAGTCATGTCTTTAGCTCTTCGCGTTCTTAAACAAAATGCCTCAGGTACTGCTGGAAAGCGATCGAAAAAGTTAATAATCTGAAGGCTCTATATCAAGAGAATACTGTGGATACAGTAGAACTTCCCAACTGATCTCTTCTAGTCAAATAAGCGATATGGGACGAGTGGTGCGGTGTCTTATTGTAGCATGTCGTGTGGCTGATCGGATCATTTTGACCCTACCTATCGAATGGTGATGACGGTTATCGGTATTATGAGAGCATATAGGGCAGCGAGCTGGCAGAATCGCTAGCACGCCGGGCGAAATGCGTAGCCGTATTTCGTCTGCCGTTACGTTCTGAGTTCAAATTCCGCCGAGGTCAACTTTGCCTTTTATCCTTTCGGGGTCGATTAAATATGTACCAGTTACGCACTGGGGTCGATATAATCGACTTAATCCGTTTGTCTCTCCTTGTTTGTCCTCTCTGTGTTTAGCCCCTTGAGGGTAGTAAAGAAATAGGTATTTTGAAGGCATGCCATTTGCTGGATCAATTTCTTAATGGCTTGGGGTGGATACTCGTGGATGAGTTTATTCAATCAAACTTCATTGTACTGAAAACATCGACCGGCAGGTGGAGAGTCTGCGTGATCGAATTTACATACCCGGCTTACAGCGTATTAACTATTTCTGTGCAGTCCTTTCAGTAATAACACAGTACAAATTCCTACCTCGAGTGACTTTTGGAATCTTGATTGAAAGCAAAGAGAAGCAGGTGTCGAAAATGCTAATTTTATTCTACCTGGCACTCCCCCACCATACGCCTGAAAAAAATGTAATTTCAAGGAAGATCGAACAAAGGAAACTGTTTATGATCAACATCCGGTCTGTAATATGGTGGACTGGATGTGAACCAAAATTTTGCAATATTTTAAAAAATTCTACATCGAACCCAGTACGCAAATAGTACTAAATTTATCGACCCCGAAATGATGAAAGGCAAAGTCGACCTCAGCGGAATTTGATCTCGGAACGTAAAGACAGACGAAATACCTATTTCTTTACTACCCACAAGGGGCTAAACACAGAGGGGACAAACAAGGACAGACAAACGGATTATGTCGATTATATCGACCCCAGTGCGTAACTGGTATTTAATTTATCGACCCCGAAATGATGAAAGGCAAAGTGGACGTCGGCGGAATTTGAACTCAACGTCACAGCAGACGAAAAACCGCTTAGCATTTCACCCGGCGTGCTAACGTTTCTGCCAGCTCACGGCCTTCGAGAAGAATAAATATTAATAGAGCTTGTTACTAGTAACAGATCGTGGAGGCGCGCGGCTTAGTGGTTATGGTGATAGACACATGAACGTAAATTGTGGTTCGATTCTGGACTAGGCGACGCGTTGCGTTCTTGCGGAAAACACTTCATTTCCCGTTGTGCTCCAGTCCACTCACCGGCAAAAATAAATGAGTAATCCTGAGACAGACCGGTGTCCCGTCCAGTTGGGGAATGTATACGTCATGAAAACGGGATATTACCCCTTATGAGTCAGTATAACTCGAGAAGATAACTTTACCTATCTATTTTTAAGTAATAGATCCAGATCAAGGCCGACACGCGTATCACCCAGGAAAGCTGAGCATGCGAGTGGCTACGTGGATCAATGTAAGAGAGGAGAGGTATTAGGCTGGCCACGAAGTTAAAGGTATAACGAGCAGTTGTACTGACTACTGTACTGTACACCTGTGAGACATGGACGGTTTATGAATGACACATCAAAAACCTATATCATTTCTACATGAACTGAATGAGAAACTACTGAGAATCACCTGGCAAGACAAGGTCCCAGACACGGAGGCCTTCCTCGAGCTGATCAGTCAAGCTGAAGAGAGCCTAAGTCAGATAATCAGGCCACCATGTTCGAATGCCCAAGAAACTGCTGTACGGGGAACAGGTGGAAGGCAAGTACAAGCAAGATAAACAGAAAAAGCGCTTCAAGGATATACTCAAAGTCTCATTGAAAAGCTTCCATGCCAACCCCAACACCTGGGGGGAAAAAGCGCAGTACTACCCTGTCTGGCGAAGCTGTACCAGCAGAGGTACCACGTCCTACAAATAGAATAGGAACGCACAGGCACAAAGAAAATGTGAACCGCTACAAGTCCTAGAGCCAACTCCTTGCCTTCAGTCCCGGCAGACCACCAGTTCCGACCTGTAGCAGAGCCTTTCGAGTACGCATCGAGCTGATCGGTCACTGCCAGACACACTATGCCATATCTTCTCCCATATGATGTCTTTGGTCGTTGTCGATAGCAACGGACGAAGGGCGTGTGTGTGTGTGTTATATATATATATATATATATATATATATATATATATATATATATATATATATATATATATATTAATATCTAGGGGGGGTTTCACGAAAAAAAAAACAACAAAAGACGAAGACAGGTGGTGTACAAAACAAATAGATGTATTAGTATAACGCTCAGGAATAGAAAAAGTCTTTTACGTTCGGGCCTACGCTATTCTACAGAAAGGGACACAGAAAAAGACAAGGAGAGAAACAAGGAGACAAAAAAATGTATGTAGTGGCTACCGATCTATCATATATATATATATATGTATGTGTATGTGTTTGTGTTGTGTTGTCTGTGTATATGCGTGTTGTGCGTGTTGTTGTTGTTTTTTTTGGGGGGGTGGGCATGTGTGTGTATATTCATTATTTGCGCTGTGTACAGTGAGATCTGAAACAATGATTTGCAGATTCAAACGGGTATTTGTGTTTGAACCTGTCGGAACACATTGAAAATAAATACGCAAATCATCGTTTCAGATCTCGTTGTACATATTGCAAATAACGTTGTTTTTTTCCCTGTCGATTGGTAGATATAAGCACAGATCAGAAACCAGTTTATTTGCTGAAATAATAAACAAAGCCATGGTCTTATTGAGGCCTAAAGGTCCTGGTACTTCTGGCTGAGAAGACACAACATATCGAAATACCAGTGTCCTAGAGTTCCTCCTGGGACGTACACAACAGCAACTAACACATTTGCGTTGCATCTCACGGAATGAATTAAGAATAAATATCAAATCATTGTGTTTATATATATATATCTACTACATATGTGGAAAATCGGTGTGTGTTTGTTTGTGGCGTTGTTATCTAACTCCTCCTACATTATTTTATTGATTTTGATGAAACTTGACACATGAGTAGAACTCATGTCTGGAAACCTCGTGACATACTTAGATTGTTGAAAAACTCGATAATACGGTCCCTGGAAGGGACCTTTATAACTCCTATAGGTAATTTTTTAAACACCCAAGGGAAATAACCAACACCACCTGTACAATATTTTTTTTCTAAACACTCAAGGGAAATAACCCATTTTATTGTTTATGTTCGATCACAATTGTTTGGATAGTTCCAATTAAATAAGTCCAGAAGTTAGGTTAAATATATATACATACATAAGTAACACGGATTCCCATTCTACAAACTGACAAATAATTCCGTGAATACTTTACCGAACAACGCTGCGTAGTAAGTCTAGCATTCATATATATATCAGCTACACATACATACACGCACACGTCCAGACCACCAGCCCTCTTTCACACGCACATACATACTCTCTTATACACACACGCACCTTCGTGTTGGGGGTCATGTTTACTTTTTTATCTCCCCTAATTCTTCCCCCTCGTGTGTGACCCTTCTGTCCGAAGTCAGTCGCCATGATCGATCGTTAGCCACTACACACATTTTTTTCTCTCCTTGTTTTTTCTGTGTCCCTTTCTGTAGAAGAGCGTAGACTCGAAACGTAAAATACTTTTTCTATTACTGAGCGTTATACTAATACATCTGTTTGTTTTATACACCACCTGCCTTCGTCTTTTGTTTTTTTCGTAAACTCTCCCTAGATATATATGTATGTATGTATGTATGTATGTATGTATGTATGTATGTATGTATGTATTTGCACATAGACAAATATAAACAAATACATACATACGTACACACAAGCATGCATACATACATTAAGTGGAAATCAATTATCAAAAGTAAGAGCAAAAAAATAATAATGGCTTATTCCACAGCTCCAGCCCCCGTTGTGAATTTGGACCCTAGTGGCTTACAGCTTACCTATTAGTTTAGATCAACAGTGGCCTAAACCCTTCATATTCTGTACCTACCTACCTACCTACATACATACATACACACATACATAAATACATACATACATACATACATGCATACATACATACATACATACATACATACATACATACATACATACATAAATACATACATACATTCATACATACATACATACATACAAACATGCGTACATATATACGTACATAAATATTATTCATCCTTTTATGGAACACATCACAATTCGATCTGCTACTGTTTTGTCGTCCTTTGATCAAGATAAAAAGCGAATTCTAACACTATCGGCCCTATTTCGACTAAACTTCAATCCCTCTCAACTCTACAGGACATTGCCTTTTTTATCGGTATTCTGTAAATACTTCGCTGGCCATTGTCCTATCGAACTTTTTTTTTTTACTTCTACCACCTCTTAAGGTTAGTAACCGAGTAATTCGTCTATCTGTTAGGCGTCGTCGTGTTGCTGTCTTCTTCTTCTTCTTCTTCTTCTCCTTCTCCTTCTTCTTCTTCTTCTTCTTCTTCTTCTTCTCTCAATCAGGACTCACGCCATTAGCCCCAAACAATGATCTCTAATTCGAGCCTACTCTAAACTACTAAGAATGCGTGTGGAAACTTGAAGATCCACCCACCACACGCGATAGACCGGCGGTTGCACGGGCGCGAAAGCGACGCTGTTATCCTCATTCTGTAAACGGTGGCTTTTAACGGGTGGTGAGCTGAACCATCCTGGGGTACGGAGGATTCGCAATCTAGACTAGGGTCTGAAATTTTTACCAAACCATAATGGGTTACACCATGGCTCCTCTGCTTTGTGGCCGAAGTAGGAAGACAGAGTGAGAGAAAATTGTGGTGAAAGAGTACAGCGGGGTTCACCGCCCCTCCTCGCCGGTGCCTCGTGGAGCTTAGGTGTTTTTGCTCAATAAACACTCACAATGCCCGGTCTGGGAATAGAAACCGCGTTCTTACGACCGCGAGTCTGCTACCCTAACCACTGGGCCATTGCGCCTCTCTCGTGTTGCTGGTGTCTGCTCTAGTAAGAATTTTCCGCTCAGGTAGTTTCTTTCCATGAACTTCTGTGTTTTTTAATTCTTTTGTATTTTACTTTGATTCTGTCATTAGATTGTGGTCAAGCTGCAGTACCGACTTGAAGAATTTTACTCGAACGAACGTGAACACACCAACACCAGTTGTCAAGCGATGTTGTGTCACAAACACACGCGCGCGCACATGTATTTTTAGACCAGCTTCTTTCAGTTTCCTTCTACCAAATCTACTGACAAGGCTTTGGTCGGCCCAGAGTTACAGTAGAAGACACTTGCCCAAAGTGCCACGCAGTGGGACTGAACCCAGAACCATGTGGTTGGGAAGTAAACCTCTTTCCACACAACCATGCCTGTGACTCTATCTTGTACAAGAAATCGCTTGCTTCTGTTTGATTCCCATATATATATATGGTTGGCATCCTTTTTGTCTCGGGAGACAATGGAGTTGCGCATAAAATAGTCTAGTCCGGCTTTTACATTTCATGTCCTGATACATTTCCTGCTGTGGCTGTGTAGTCCTATACTGGACAAACACTCCCTCTGGCAGGTGCCGCAAATGTAGCGAAGACTGTTCCTGGCTGGTTGTAATGTCATAGTTTCTTGTTGACGTCTTTTCTTGTCTTTTCATTTCTCCTCTCTCTTTCTCTGTCTGTCACTCCTTTGTATTCCCTCTTTTACGGTACGTCGCCAATCTCCACGGTTGCTGGCAACTGCTTCCCAATTGCTAATATTGATGTTGCAGGCCTTCATGTCCCTTTTGCAAACATCCTTGTATCGTAAGAACGGTCTTTCCACAGACCTAGTACCCCTAGCAAGCTCTCCGTTGAGTATGTCCTTGGGGATTCTGCCATCTTGCCTCCGGCAAATCCTTCGCATCAGTATATATATATATATAGTTAGTTGCCCGTTTATATATATATAAAGGTTAGTTGCCCGTTTTCAGTTTCAATTTTCCTGTAACAAGCGGATTATAAGTGGATAAAACAGTGTATTTGGCTTTAGAATAACCCTCTTTAGCCCTTAATTATATGATGTATATTGCAACCGTAACGGTTTTTTTAAATATACTGCCCACGCTTCCTGATGAATTCCTTTGCTGTAGAGTAAGGGACTTCATCCTATATTGCTTAGTAGTAAACTCGATGCTTGCTACAGGAGGACTGGTAACCATTACAATTTGTAGCGGCGAAAGGTCTGGACGTTGTTTTCTGAGGCTGACCAAAGAATTTTTATTTTTAGATATAAATGATGTACTCAAGTGTAGTTATGTTTTTAGCTTGTGCTTTTTCCATGATCATACGTGAGTATTTTATTTATATCCCATCGAAATTTCTACTGAAGAAGGAATATATCTTTTTTTATAAGATTAAGTCCGAAATTGATTCAATATAGAGATAACGAAATTTAAATTTTCTAAAGGTTAGTTGCCCGTTTTCAGTTTCAATTTTCCTGTAACAAGCGGATTATAAGTGGATAAAACAGTGTATTTGGCTTTAGAATAACCCTCTTTAGCCCTTAATTATATGATGTATATTGCAACCGTAACGGTTTTTTTAAATATACTGCCCACGCTTCCTGATGAATTCCTTTGCTGTAGAGTAAGGGACTTCATCCTATATTGCTTAGTAGTAAACTCGATGCTTGCTACAGGAGGACTGGTAACCATTACAATTTGTAGCGGCGAAAGGTCTGGACGTTGTTTTCTGAGGCTGACCAAAGAATTTTTATTTTTAGATATAAATGATGTACTCAAGTGTAGTTATGTTTTTAGCTTGTGCTTTTTCCATGATCATACGTGAGTATTTTATTTATATCCCATCGAAATTTCTACTGAAGAAGGAATATATCTTTTTTTATAAGATTAAGTCCGAATTGATTCAATATAGAGATAACGAAATTTAAATTTTCTAAAGGTTAGTTGCCCGTTTTCAGTTTCAATTTTCCTGTAACAAGCGGATTATAAGTGGATAAAACAGTGTATTTGGCTTTAGAATAACCCTCTTTAGCCCTTAATTATATGATGTATATTGCAACCGTAACGGTTTTTTTAAATATACTGCCCACGCTTCCTGATGAATTCCTTTGCTGTAGAGTAAGGGACTTCATCCTATATTGCTTAGTAGTAAACTCGATGCTTGCTACAGGAGGACTGGTAACCATTACAATTTGTAGCGGCGAAAGGTCTGGACGTTGTTTTCTGAGGCTGACCAAAGAATTTTTATTTTTAGATATAAATGATGTACTCAAGTGTAGTTATGTTTTTAGCTTGTGCTTTTTCCATGATCATACGTGAGTATTTTATTTATATCCCATCGAAATTTCTACTGAAGAAGGAATATATCTTTTTTTATAAGATTAAGTCCGAAATTGAT
>NC_043000.1:94619-122119 GCF_006345805.1 Octopus sinensis
TGTTGTCTGCGGTGATGTAGTTTTTGTTGTCGTAGTCGTTTAGTGACCAGGTTATATTTCACGAAACGGACACCAATAATCGAATATGTTCCAGTTATGACCCTCCTGTCTGTTATTCAGGAAAATACATTCGCTGATTTTGTAAATGGTTCGAAAGATTCTTTATGTGAACTCGTGTTTTGAAACAATTCAGAAACAAATTTGTTGTATCTCGGAAGGGTCATTATGCCAACAGTAAACACACACACACACACTGGTTCTATTTCACTTCTTTTGTTACGATTATTAGTCGACTGAAGGCGGCGAGCTGGCAGAATTGTTAGTGCGCCGGGTAAAATGCTTAACAGCATTATCGTCCGTCTTTACGTTGTAAGTTCAAATTCTACCGAGGACGACTTGCCTTTCATCCTTCGGGATCGATGAAATAAGTACCAGTCAATCATTGGGGTTGATGTCATCGACTAACTCCTTCTCCTAAAATTTCAGGGCTTGTGCCTACAACAGAAAGGATAATCATAAGTCGATTGCAGGTGGGGATCTGGTACAATTGAAACACAATGAACTTCTTGAAGGATCCACGGACAATTTGGTTGCAAATGCAATGACTCAGTTATCGAAAAGATAGTATCAAATAGACGCATTGTTTTCTAGATATGGCTTTGTGTTCAGTTCTACCACGCAGCACCTTGGACAAGTGTCCTTTACTCTAGACCCCGGAAGAGCAAAGCATTGTGAGGGAATTTGGTAGACAGAAACTTGCCTTTCATCCTTTCGGAGTACCAGTTACGCACTGGGGTCGATATAATCGACTTAATCTGTTTGTCTGTCCTTGTTTGTCCCCTCTGTGTGTAACCCCTTTTGAGCAGTAAAGAAATAAGAAACTATGTGGAAGCTCAGAGTATATATGTATATAAATGTGTATTTGTGTGTGTGTGTATGTGTTTGTGCGCGCGCATGTCCTTGTGTTTGTCCAACCTATATCTTGACAACCGGTGTTTAACTACCTGTAACGTAGCGGTTCAGAAAAAAATGCAGAATAGAGTAAGTGCCAAAGTAAAAAGAAGAAAAAAATAGGTACTGGACGCATTTAATTGACTAAACCCTTCTAGCTGGTGTTCCAGCATGGCTACAGTCCAAAGACTAAAACAGACAAAAGTGTGAAAAATTTAAGAATTTTTTTGAGTAAGATGTCTGAAGAATAGCAAAAGAAAGCTAAATTAGACGTTATAGCTGCAAGAGGTATGGCACAACAGATGTAACAAAACAGATCTGGATTCTAAATTATTGTACAAGATATTCGAAGCAAGGGACCAAAAAGCATACAGTTTTTGGAGGCAACGCGAGTGTTTTGTAAAATAATATCTTTTTCAGGATGTAGTTAGCAAGTTATCTTTGAATCTGATACGATGTTCTACAGGGAGGTTAGAAGAAATGTCTTCCCGTTGGTTATCTAAAGATAGTCAAAGGATGAATATTATTAGTTTCAAATTTTGTCTCAAGGCCAGTAATTGTAGGGGAGGGGATAAGTCGATTAAATCGACTCCGGTGTTCAATTGGTTTTTATTTTATCGACCCCGAAAGGATTAACGACATAAAGACTTCGGCGAAATTTGAACTCAGGACATAAGGACGGACGAAATATCGCTAAGAATTTCGCCTGGAGTGCTAACGATTCTTATTTCTTTATTGCCCACAAGGGCAAAACATAGAGGGGACAAGCAAAGGCAAAGAGATTAAGTCGATTACACCGACTCCTGTGCGCAACTGGTACTTAATTTATCGACCCCGAAAGCATGAAAGGCAAAGTCGACCTCAGCGGAATTTGAACTCAGAACGTAGCGGCAGACGAAATACGTCCTAACGATTCTGCCGTTACGTTCTCAGTTCAAATTCCGCTGAGATCGATTTTAACTTTCAGGGTCGATAAAATAAGTACCGGGTTCGATCTAATCGACTTATCACCTGCCCCCGAAATTGCTGGCGTGTTGCCAAAATTTGAAATAAATATTATTTATCACTTTGACTATCTTTAGATAACCAACGGGGAAGACATTTGATTTCAAATTTTGGCACAAAGCCAGCAATTTCGGGGACAAGGGAGAAGATATTTCGACCAAGAAATTGTGGTTAAAATAAAGATTTATATTTTACTGAATTAGTTTGGATGAAGAAACTATGCCTATGACCTTTGCTAACCCTCCGAAATCAGTGAGGTCAGTCGAGTTAATGTCATGTTTGAACAGTTACAAGTCGACTGATGCAGCTAAAAAAAAAAAGAAAGAGGGGAGGCTGGTAAAAGAGCCGAACTTGTTATAATCAATTTGAACTTCGTTCCTATCCTCACCAAATATTGGGTTATGGCTGAAAGAGCACGATCACTAATACAAACGGCCGAAATTGGGTTGCTCCGGTGGATTTCTGTAATAACGTTACTTGACTGGGTACATAGATCGGAGATCAGAGAGTCTCTCGGTCGATCGGATACTTCTCCGCATTGTGAGGTCACAGTTCCGACACAACGGATATGTGGTTAGAATGTCGCTGGAAAACAAAATATCGCAAGACGGATTCTTCAAGCCAGACCAAGAACGTGATAGACAGGATCCATAGTCTCAGCTCGTCACACTTGGAAATGCTTCCAGAAAGTGTAATGACGGCTGCTTTTGAAAGAACCCAATGGATGAGGTACTTGAGGATTCTATCCCTTTTACCCTCCCTAGTATAGAGGACGGAGAAGGATGGGTGGATGGAAGTGAATTCCTGAAGGTTGACGTTCTGAAGAGAAAGGATTGAATATAGTGATTTGTGTGACACAACATGTATGTCGGAAGAAGGCGAGATAATAGAGGCAACAACAGATCTATTAGTCCCGAGCAGAAGTGCAATTGTACAAGCGAAAGAAAGCAGAGTACAGTGTCGTTACATTTGTAGACCGGAGGCTAGAGACTGTTGGTAAACAGTAGCTCTTTTTAGGATGCTTCTTCTTGTATTAGATCTTTGCTATCGAACTTCTATAAGAATGAACCAGTATCCTATTTCTTTACTACCCACAAGGGGCTAAACACAGAATGGACAAACAACGACAGACAAACGGATTAAGTCGATTATATCGACCTCAGTGCGTAACTGGTACTTAATTTATCGACCCCGAAAGGATGAAAGGCAAAGTCGACCTCGGCGGAATTTGAACTCAGAACGTAACGTCAGATGAACCAGTATCCGTCAATTTGCTATTTCTATCTACGAAGCCCAAGAAGTAAATATGCAGTAATAAGTTGTGCGAAACAGGGTTTATTTTTTAAAAATACCTGAGGAAACACATCTACACCGAAGGATACACCTAAAGCAGTTGTGCAGTATCCCACACGCGCGGGATCGATGCTAGTATATGGAAACGACTGTAGTGATCAGTAAAGATACTCGTATATTTCATCTTCCATCTGTTTCATTTACCACATACCCAGCGAACCATTGAACGTGCTTTACCGGCAAACTACCAGGTGTATACTATAAGATTTATTATTAACTAACTATATATTATATATATATATATATATATATATATAGTTATATATATATATAGTTATATGTATATATATAATATATATATTTAGTTATATATATATATATATATATATATATATATATTTTACATGACCAACGCTGGTCATCAACACACAGAAACACCTCCCTCTCACGCACTACACATATATACGATGGGTTTCCACACATTTTCCGTTCACCAGATTCACTCACAAACTATCAGCCTTTACAAAGCAAAGACGAAAAAGGCATGATCAGTCAACAGAAAAGCCATCAAATCGTTGATGCTCGATATGGCGCCCATGTCTTTTCCCGAAAAAGAATTTGCGTCTTTAGAGACCAAGCGTTATTCTAAATTAGAAATCGAAACCAGATCACTGACTCTTTTGCTAACCTTAGTCCTCGGCACTTGGTTCACATTCTACAGATATTGCTGATAACCAGTTTGTTACATCCGTGTTCTTTGAACTCGTTAATCAGTGATTGACTTGAAAACAACATTGACGACAACAACAACAACAACAATAATGAGTGAAATAACAGAAGAAGAAGAACAACAATAACAACAGCAACAACAAGAAAAAGAGAAACAACGACGATGCAATAACAATGATTTCATGGCAGATAACCTAAATATGCATCACATTTAACTAAAGTCCTAATAAATCGAGGTTCATGGAAAAATTTGGAAGGCGTATTCAGTGATGTTAGAACAATAGTTTATATACAGTGTAGCGCTTAATATCACCGTGTCCGACCAGGCTATCAGATGTTGCTATACATCGCTGGTCACAATGCGCTTCGCAATGTTTTAGCCTTGAAATGACGCCATCCCGCTGGCTAAACGAGCAGGCTAGTAGCTCTTAGTATATGATGTAAGAAAGGCGGCGAAATGGCAGAAAACGTTAGCACGCCGGGCGATATGCTTAGCGGTATTTCTACTGCCGCTACGCTCTGAGTTCAAATTCCGCCAAGGTCGACTTTGCCTTTTATCCTTTCGGGGTCTATTAAATAAGTACCAGTGACGCACTGGGATCGATATAATCGACTTAGTCTGTTTGTCTGACCTTGTTTGTCCCCTCTGTGTGTAGCCCTTGTGGGTAGTAAAGAAATAGGTATTTCGTCTGCCGCTACGTTCTGAGTTCAAATTCCGCCGAGTTCGACTCTGCCTTTTATCCTTTCGGGGTCGATTAAATAAGTACCAGTTACGCGCACTGGGGTCGACATAATCGACTTAATCCGTTTGTCTGTCCTTGTTTGTCCCCTCTATGTTTAGCCCCTTGTGGGTAGTAAAGAAATAGGTATTTCGCCTGTTTTTATGTTCTGAGTTCAAATTTCGTCGAGGTCGACTTTGCCTTTCATCCTTTCCTGGTCGATAAATTAAGTACCAGTTGCGTACTGGGGTCGATGTAATCGACTGGACCCCTCCACAAACATTTTGAGCCTTGTGTCTAGAGTAGAAAAGAATATATGAATTGAGAATTTTGAAGGCAGCGATCCGGCAGAATCGTTGGCACGACGGGCAAAATTCTTAGCGGCATTTTGTCTATCAGCACGTTCTGCATTCGACATTCCCTTTCATTCCTTATGGTAGTAGATACAATAAGTACCCAACTGACTGGAGTCGATGTAATTTCATTTAACTCTTCCACTGTACTTGCTGGCGTGGAGTCAAAATCTGAAACCGATACTTGATGTAAAAACTTTAAGGCGACGAGCTGGCAGAATCGTTAGCATGCTGGGCAAAATGCTTAGCAGCACCTTGTCCGTTCTCCTTTACGTTCGGAGTTCAATCTCCGTCAAGGTCGACTTTGCCTTTCAACCTTTCGGGGTAGATAAAATAATATCAGTTGAGCACTGAGGTCGGTGTAATCGGCTTACCTGTTTCCCCAATCTTGCTGGCCCTGTGAAACCAATAAATTATGAAAGAATTTTTTTATATTAACTGTAAACAGAAATAAAGGAGTGAATACAAGTAGTTGTATGTTACGCTAAGGTCAAGTACAAGTCAATGAAAATGATGTAAATAGAAAATAACTGATAACAATTCAAGTCTTTTGAAGCTCCTCGTGGGTACGGCTCATGGCGCAAGTATGACTGTGTGGTTAGGAGACTGTCTTTACAACATGGTGGTTTCGAGTTCAGTTCCACTTCGCGGTTCCTTTAGCAAGTGTCTTCTAATATAGCCCTGGGATGCTCAGTCGTTCTAAGTGAATTTGATAGACTGGAACTTGTATGACCGAAGAATATATTGTCGGTATTTTGACTAAAGAGATCTGAGTTCAATATCTGTCACAGGCGTTTTGTTATGAGATGTGGGACGGTAAATGATTGAAACGGGATGGCAGTTTGTAACTGTATAGGTTATCTATACAGTGTTTTGGTACGCGTAGCGGATGTAGTTGTACTGGTCAAAATCACCAATGAACAAAGACCTTCAAGGTGGAATCTCTAGTGACGACTACATTTTTCCTCATATTCTTTTGCTTTTTGATATAAAATGCCCTAGGGCGGTGTCACCCTAAAGCTCCCTCAGAACGTCAAATATGAAGTGTGCTTTAAACCGTTAATCTCTACACATTTTTTTCTATCTCCGGCTTTTCGTTCTCTCTCCATTATTTTTCCATTCTGTCGAAGAGCGTAAGCTCAAAACGTCAGAAACTTTATTCATTCTTCTTGGGCGGCGTCAAACTAATACACCTGTTTGTTGTTCCCATACCTGTCTTCGTCTTTAAACCATGTGCATGTGTGTGTGTGTGTGTGTGTGTGTGTGTGTGCGTGCGTGCATATAGCCGCAGGAGTGGCTGTGTGGTAAGTAGCTTGCTTACCAACCACATGGTTCCAGGTTCATTCCCACTGCAACTTGGGCAAGTGTCTTCTACTATAGCCTCGTGCCGACCAAAGCGTTGTGAGTGGATTTCGTAGAGGGAAACTGAAGGAAGCCCGTCGTATATATATATGTGTGTATGTGTGTGTTTGTGTGTCTGTGTTTGTCCCTCCCCAACATCGCTTGGCAACCGATGGTGATGTGTTTACGTCCCCGTAACTTAGCGGTTCGACAAAAGAGACCGATAGAATAAGTACTGGGCTTCCAAAGAATAAGTCCCGGGGTCGATTTGCTCGACTAAAGGCGGTGCTCCAGCATGGCTGCTGTCAAATGACTGAAAGAAGTAAAAGAGTAAAAGAGTAGAGTAAATATGTATGTATATGACGTGTTATCACTTCTAAACAGTCATTTTAAAGGTCTGGGAGCCTGGGAAACTGAAAGTAACTGAAAGATAGTCTGTTTGAAGTATGTTGAAGTAAATCCTTTTGACCACCGGAGTTTGAACTCGGTACTTATTCACCTAACAAGTTTACTATCACGTGTTATTTTGTTTCTAGTTAAAACTGGCTGAAGGTTGGGCCAACAATAGAAGATTCCTTATCAGAAAAAAAACTTTGTTCTTAGGTTTCCTTATGAGCACTCGACCTCAATATATTGTTTAATTTCCCTCTGTTTGATTTTGTCAGTTGTTTTTATTTTTAAAAAAACATTAAAAAAAACAACGAGTCTCCTTTCAAATTGTGGTTTGCTCCGTTCCCACGCCAAAATATAGACTCGTTAGAAAAAAATTGAAAAATAGAAATAAAGCACAATAAAATGAAATAATTTGGGGGTGAGGGGGCTTGTCGATTACATCGACCCGAGTGTTTAACCGGTACTGTTTATTCGAACCCCAAAAGGATGAAAAGCAATGTCGACCTCGGCGGAATTTGAATTCAGAGCGTAAAGAGAGCCGAAATATCGCGAAGCATTTCGCCCGGCGTGCTAACGTTTCTGCCAGCTAACCACCTTATCCCTTAGAGCATTCTAAGGGACCACAAGGCGGTGAGCTGGCAGAAACATTAGCGCGCCGGGCGAAATGTTTAGCAGCATTTCGTCTGTCTTTATGCTCTGAATTCAAATTCTGATGAGGTCGACTTTTCCTTTCATCCTTTCGGGGCCGATAAGTTAAGTACAAGTAGAATTTGAAGTCCGGACGTAATGATGTTAGGCATTTCGCCTGGCGTGCTAACAATTCTGTCAACTCACCGCCTCATAATAAAATAAAATAAAATAAAATAATAAAATATGTTTGAGATTTAACTTATCTATTTCATACTTCTCACATCTTCAGAGGTATGAAATAAAGAAAGTATTGGAGTGATTTCTATTATTAATGAAATTTGACTGATTGCTGTCTAAGATTTACATGAAGAGAATATGTTTCTGTGGAATATTCAACCACTTATAGTATTATTCATTGGTAGGTGCAGGAGTTGCTGCGTGGTAAGTAGCTTGCTTACCAGCCACATGGTTCCGGGTTCAGTCCCTTGGGTAAGTGTCTTCTACTATAGCCTCGGGCCGACCAAAGCTTTTGAGTGGATTTGGTAGCCGGAAACTGAAAGAAGTCCGTCGTATATATGTATGTATATATATATATATATATATATATATATATATATATACGTATGTGTATATGTTTGTGTGTCTGTTTTTGTCCTCTCAACATCGCTTGACAACCGATGCTGGTGTGTTTACGTCCCCGTAACTTAGCGGTTCGGCATAAGAGCCCGATAGAATAAGTACTAGGCTTACAAAGAATAGGTCCTGGGGTCGATTTGCTCGACTAAAGGCAGTGCTCCAGCATGGCCGCAGTCAACCGAAACTAGTAAAAGAGTAAAAGAGAGTAAAGAGAGCAGCTCAACTGATACAAAGGAAACGTGAGCAGGGAAAGGCTTCTAAAGAGTTGAACTTCTGGCAACAGAAGTTATATATAGTATCTAGCATTATATTGGTTTCAAATTTTAGTAAAAGACCAACAGTTTGGGCGGAGGAGGGTGGGAGTTAAGTTGATTACATCAAGCACAGTAATCAACTGATGTGTTCTTTTTTTATCGACTTCAAATGGATAAAAAACAAAGTAGATCCCAGCGGAATTTGAACTCAGAACGTAAAGACATACGAAATACCTATTCCTTTATTACTTACAAGGGGCTAAACATAGAGGGGACAAACAAGGACAGACAAACGGATTAAGTCGATTACATCAACCTCCAGTGCGTAACTGGTACTTATTTATCGACCCCGAAAGGATGAAAGGCAAAGTCGACCTCGGCGGAATTTGAACTCAAAACGTAGCGGCACACGAAATACCTATTTCTTTACTACCCACAAGGGGCTAAACACAGAGAGGACAAACAAAGACAGACTAACAGATAAAGTCGATTACATCGACCCCAGTGCGTATCTGGTACTTAATTTATCGACCCCGAAAGGATGAAAGGCAGAGTCGAACTCGGCGGAATTTGAACTCAGAACGTAGCGGCAGACGAAATACCGCTAAGTATTTCACCCGGCGTGCTAACGTTTCTGCCAGCTCACCGCCTTGACTTGCGCTATATTGCGTTATAGAAGTACTAGAAGACTAAAGGTGTGACTAGTGCATTACATGGATTTGAACATAAAGTGAACACAGCATATTATTTTAGTAAAGCAGAAACTATCTTAGGCGTCGGTGGTGTAACGGTTAGCACGGTTGCCTTCCAAGCAGTCGGTCCGTGTTCGACTCCCGGCCGACGCATACCTGGTGTCTTTTTTTTCTAATGGCGGTGCCCCAGCATGGCTACAGCCCGTGAGCTGAAACTAGATGAAATATGAAATATATTCTTTGGAATGAGTAGAAGACAATTTTATACAAGTGGTTGTGTAGTTCCTACAGCAGGTCGTGACAACAGAAGACCCGTAGCGTATACACCTTTTATTCTAAAAATGTTTGTATCGACGCAGGTATATCATTTTATCTTTTGCTTATTTTAGTCATTGGATTGCAGCCATGCTAGACCACTTTGGAGAGTTTATCTGCACACATCATCCCAGTAGATATTTCTAAAGCTGGTACTTATTTTATCGGTCTCTTTTATTCAGACGCTAAGTTGCGGTTACATATACCAATCAGCACGGTTGACAAACACAAAGACAAAGACACATTCATAGTTATATATAAGATCGGGAGAGGAGAAGCTTGCCTATGAACTAAGTGCTGCAAGCTTGAATACAACATTCATTTTACATCACTACACAACACTTAGGTGCCTTTAGCAAAGACCAGTCTATAGCAAGCTTTTAGATCTGGTTTCCAATATGAAGGTACAGTCGCCCTTTCTCTCATCAGACTCGGAGCTTCTCCAAAGGTAATGCGCGATATATATATATATATATATATATATATATATATATATATATATATATATATATATATATATAGTGTAAATGATTTTAGTTTTCATTCACTTTCAGAATTACACCAATTAGTGGCTTGGAGTTTAACTGCTCTTTCTAATGAGTCAGATATCCTACTTTTTGGTTATCTCTTATGTGTTTGAATGTACATTGTATTCTTCTCTGAATATATATAATTATATATAAGGAGAATTCACAAAAAACAAAAAAACAAAAGACGAAGACAGGTGGTGTAGACAACAAACAGATGAATCAGTATAACGCTCGGGAATTAAAAAAGTCTTTAACGTTTCGAGCCTACGCTCTTCCACAGAAAGGAACACAGAAAGAAACAAGGAGAGAAAATAAAGTATATATATATATATATATTATATATATATATATATATATATATATATATATATACAAGAGTAAAAAAGAGAGACAGAGACAATCAGAAAAAGGAAAATGTCCCTTACATTTGAAAACTATGTAAATATTAAAAAAAAATTCCATTTAATTTTTCAACAATTTAATTGTTCTTCATACCTTACTCTAAGTTGAAAAAGTCGCAATGACCGAAACCTGTACTAAAATGTTCTTTACGATAAAATTGTTTTAGCATTTTCTACCTTGCCTTATTTTCCCTTTATAATATATATAAGTTTTTCGAAATCAGTGGCAGACGTCACTAGAAAAACTCTTATATATTTGCAAGGCGGCCTTCTCTTTCATCGCGACCTGCTGGTTACCGCCCGTTGACAGGGACAAAAATCCCGAACTAGTCCGAGCGTATCACTCAGGCTTGCGGAGGGAGGGCCTCCCTTTGCAAATACTTCAAGGGCACTGAAATGGTGTCTAAAGCCAGCTGGAGACGACGATCTCCTGGGGCTATAAAGCTACAGTAACACCTCCTCCCCTATGTGGTTAGCCATGTTAAGATGGCTTCTATACTTTACATTTTATATATATATATATATATATATAGCATCTGAAATATGTTAATTAGTTTTAATTATATTGTTTAGCATAATATGAACACGACGCAGGTGAGGTTATGTGGTTAGAAGTTTGCTGTTTGGTTTCAGTCTCACGGCCTGGCATCTTGAGCAAGTGCTTTCTACTATAGGCCAACCAAAGCCATCTGATCGGATTTGGTTGACGGAAACTGAAAAACGCATCATATACATGGACAATTTTCTCTCACCAAAAATATCACAAGCACTCTCATATCGCTGTTTTATATCCTCCCTCTCTCTGTACTCTTGTATATTTACTAAATCAATTTCTATTCAAATGAAGATGTAAGCTGTATGTAATTTATGCCTAAATCCGATTAATCCACGCATTACGCTTTCAGTCTTCTTACTGCGCTTCCATCACAGAATCTAACACCAGACAGTGTGTAAAATTCTATTGGCAGAAGTGCCATTCTCTGGAAGTCTTTCTCTGTTCATGTTCTCATCTCTACAGTTATCATCAATGTGCAGAATCTAAAGTTGAACATCAAACTCATTGATTGGGTTCCCCTAACGCAAGAAAGAACACGCGCCAAATTGAAGCTATTGTTCCTAGTCTTGCTACAAAAATATGTAAGATAATATCTATTCCCCTTGAAATATTGGCTTCAAATTTTGGCATAGGGAGAGCACATTTTGGAGAGGGAATAAGTCGATTATATTGAACCCAGTGTCTAACTGGTATTTAATTTATCGACCCGAAAGGACGAAAGGCAGATTCAAATTCGGCGGAATTTGCACTTAGAACGTAAAGATGTACGAAATGCCGTGAAGAAATTTTCCCGGCGTGCTAACGATTCTGCCAGCTCGCCATTTTGACAGATTATTTTAGATAACACAACAAGCTTATATGACACAGCAAGCTTATCTTCAGAACATTCCGTTTATTGAGCACTATCATTATTATATATATACTTTTAACTTCAGTCTAAATAAACATGCGAAGCAAAATTTTAAGTAAAGCGAGAGATAATAGATGCAAATGCCATTCCAGAACATTGAGTAACTAAATAAAATTTAAAGCCACATATATAGAAAATGTTAACTCTTTAAATTTATGAAGTTTCATAAATACCAAAATTATTAGTCATACAAATTCATACAGTTGTACATACACAACACTGCTTGTAAAACTGTAGAAAATAATCGGGGTTTGTGAAGAGAGTGTGAAACAACTATTGATAAGCAACAAGATATATGTTTACTATTTCAAATATTTAATTTCAATGAAAATAATTTAACCAAAAACGTATCTATTTAATTGCCTCATATAGAGCCTATCTATTTATCCAAAATCAACAGGCTGCCGTATCTCTATCTATTCATTCAACTACAACAGGCGGTACTTATGTGTGTCCGGCTCATATATTTTCAAACTGTATGTATGTATGTATGTATGTATGTATGTATGTATGTATGTACGTACGTACGTACGTACGTACGTATGTATGTATGTATGTATGTATGTATGTATGTATGTATGTATGCGTGTATGTATGTATGAATGTATGTATGCGTGTATGTATGTATGTATGTATGTATGCATGTATGTATGTATGTATGTATGTATGTATGTATGTATGTATGTATGTATGTATGTATGTATGTATGTGTGTATGTGCGTGTGTCTGTCTGTCTTCACTCGGTGTATGTGTTGTGTCTCTGTCTTGTTATCAACCTGTCTGTGTATCTCTCTGTGTGTCTGTGTGTGTGTGTGTCTGTCTGTGTGTCTGTGTATCTGTGTGTCTATCTATCTATCTATCTATCTATCTATCTATCTATCTATCTATCTGTCTGTCTGTCTATCTGTCTGTCTATCTATCTATCTATCTATCTATCTATCTATCTATCTATCTATCTATCTATCTATCTATTTATTTATTTATCTATCTATCTATCTATCTATCTATCTATCTATCTATCTATCTATCTATCTATCTATCTGTCTGTCTGTCTGTCTATCTATCTATCTATCTATCTATCTATCTATCTATCTATCTATTTATCTATCTATCTATCTATCTATCTATCTATCTATCTATCTATCTATCTATTTATTTATCTATCTATCTATCTATCTATCTATCTATCTATCTATCTATCTATCTATCTATCTATCTATCTATCTATCTATCGCCATGAGTACCGGCCCAATAACAACAGCTTCTGTGTGTCTATCTATCTGTTTAGTAACAATCCACGTCTATCACATACACATGTTTATATTTATATGTGTGTGTATGTGGTGTGTGTTATGTATATGTGTGTGTGTGTGTGTGTTATGTATATATTATGTGTGTGTGTCTGTGTGTGCAATCAAAATTTTAATCTGTGTCTAACTCTCTAGCAGCTATACAATCTCTATGTATTTATCTAAGCATAACATGCTGCGGACAATGCATATCCCATCAATGTCAACACAAAATGCTTAACCATACAATGTTCCTCAAAAAAATCAATATACTACATATATTCAGTTGGCATATACTCTTTTACTTGTTTCAGTCATTTGACTGTGGCCATGCTGGAGCACCGCCCTTAGTCGAGCAAGTCGACCCCAAAAGACTTATTCTTTGTAAGTCTAGTACTTATTTTATCGGTCTCTTTTTGCCGAACCGCTAAGATACGGGGGGCGTAAGCACACCAGCATCGGTTGTCAAGCGATATTAGTCTGAGACTTTAGCACGCCGGGCGAAGTGTTTCGCGGTATTTCGTCTGACGTTACGTTCCGAGTTCAAATTCCGCCGAGGTCGACTTTGCCTTTCACCCTTTCGGGGTCGATAAATTAAGTACCAGTCGCACTGGGGTCGATGTAATCGACTTAATCCGTTTGTCTGTCTTTGTTTGTCCCCTCTATGTTGAGCCCCTTGTAGGTAATAAAGAAACAGATATTGGGCGGACAAACACAGACACACGAACATATACACACACACATATATATATATATATATATATATATATATAATACACATACATATATATATACATATATACGACGGGCTTCTTTCAGTTTCAGTCTACCAAATCCATTCACAAAGCTTTGGTCGGCCCGAGGCTATAGTAGAAGATACTTACCCAAGGTGCCGTGCAGTGGGACTGAATCCGAAACCATATGTAATGAAGAGCAATAAAAATATTTTAAAATACATGTCAAGTCAAATATATGCAATTGGAAAACGAAATATTATCAACGTTTCGGATAAAGATCTTTTTCTCAAGTTGGAAAAGAAAGATATGAAAAACAGAGAAATATTGAGAAATGTCCAGTTACTCTATCCAGATTACAAGTTCAGGTTTATTCTTGTAATTACTGGGGTCCTGGGATATGTAACAAACTGCCTAAATACCAATCTTGAATATCCTATTATTATTAGCGAGGATAAAGGAAAGACTCAGTTGATTGTGCTGTTTCTATGTTGGAACGAATGGAGGTAAAATCTGAACCAAAATGTCCCTTTATCAAAGAAAGGAAATGAATGAAAAGTAAACAAAAAGTACCGATGCATGCGCGCACGTGTAGGTATGTGTGTGTGCGCGTGCGTGCGTGCGTGCGTGCGTGTGTGTATGTGTGTGTGTGTGTGTATCTGTGTATGTGTATGTGTAGACGGGCGCAAAATAATACGTGTCCAAGGAAATCGTTCGTAAGTGAATGCGCAGAGAAAAGATCGAATACTGTTCACGAACTAGTCGAATTTAACCGATAGCGCTGGAGTACACCAAATGCATTCAAGATAGTGGGAGTAATATGCGAATTTGAAATTGATTGCAACTGGTTTAAGTGATTTGTTATTATTGCAACGTACATGATGCAACGGCACTCTCAACAAACCAACCAAGTTACAGTCTTTCTCCCCTATATACGAGACATTGCAAGTTTGCTTTTAAGGCTATAAAAATATTACTGGAAGTACCGGGAAGAGTCATTCTGTTTTAATGCCTTATTAATTAACACATTCACCGGTTCGACTTCCACCCATTTACCTACTTATTTTTTTCTGTATATTCTCTTGTATCTGGGGAGAGTCATTTTCTTTTTGTGCCTTATGATTTAACACACTCACCGGTAAAAATTTCCACTTATTTCTTATTTTTATTTTCCTAAAATTTTCGTTGCGTCTTCCAACCTTTTCAATAGTCTGTATATTGTAATCAATAAATATATAAAAATAATTTAAATAGCTGTGTGGTAAGAAGCTTGCTTCCCAACCACATGGTTCCGGGTTCAGTTCCACTGCGTGGCACCTTGGGTAAGTGTCTTCTACTGTATCCTCGGGCTGATCAGAGCCTCGTGAGTGGATTTGGTGGACGGAAACTGAAAGAAGCCTGTCGTATATATGCAAATATATATATATATGTGTGTGTGTGTGTGTGTGTGTGTGCGCGCGCGTGTGTGTGTTTGCTCCCCATCACCGTTTGACAACCGGTGCTGGTGTGCTTACATCCACGTAAGTTAGTGGTTCGGCTACAGAGACCGATAGAATAAGTACCAGGCCTATAAAAAGTAAGTACTGGGGTCGATACATTCGACTAAAAGTTCTTTAAGGATATGCCCCAGCATGGCCACAGACTAATGGCTGAAACAAGTAAAAGATAAAAAAATAAGGTACAGAAAATTAACTACATATAGATATAAGCCCTAAAATTTGAATTTTAGTATAGTTTAGTATTTTTCACATATTTAATATATAGCCTTACATTGGTTCATGGCTGACCCAGTGAAATTTTGCGGCACATTAGTGTATAGTGGGATATCTGGGAGCTTCTGTTTTCCAGGTTTAGTCCATCTTCAGTTTATAAGTATAACCAATCCGTATCTATCTATCTATCTATCTATCTATCTATCTATCTCTATCTATCTATCTATCTATCTATCTATCTATCTATCTATCTATCTATCTATCTATCTATCCATATCTATCTATCTATCTATCAAGTACCAGATATACAAAAGGGTTAGAGATGCAGGAAAAGCCGTAAAATGTGACAACCGATGCAGACTTCGTGGAGATCACACTGAAGATATTACCCACATCAAAAGCAGTTGTCTGAAACGGTCATCACGGTATTATCTATCGATGAGACATGATGTTTTATCCAAGACACTCTATAATGAAATCCCTGAGAAGGATAATCCCGAAAACAAAGAAACAAAAACCCACAATATGGTAAAAGCCACAGCCACTCATAATAAAAAGAAATACTGGTGGAATGACCCAGTGAAGACGTCAATAAAATGTAAGCACAACAGACCTGATATAATGATTTGGGATAGAGAAAGAAACTGTGTACAATTGTGGAAATTAACTGTCCAGCGGATGTTAACATAAAGCTGAAGATCAGTGAAAAAGAGAACACCTATGCTGAACTATTGAGAAATGTCCTGATACTCTATCCAGATTACAAGTTCAAGTTTATGCTTGTAATTACTGGGGCCCTGGGATATGTAACAAACTGCTTAAATACCAATATTGAAAGAAGAAAGCTAATTCGAAGACTCTAGATCCAAACCATCACTGGAAATGTAAAGATCTGTAAAACTTTCCAGAAGTTTATCATTTGAATATATATGAGCATGTCTCGATATGTAACTGTATACATGAGAATACAAACATAAGATGTAAAAATCTACACATACATACATACATACATACATACATACATACATACATACATACATACATACATACATACATACATACATGCATGCATACATACATACATACAAAAATACATTGTTGTGTTGTTGAAATTCCAATGAAGGAATCTTGGATCTAGTTTAGAAACCGATTCTTTCTCTATTGGCAAGAAATTTTGAAATAAACTGAATGATCACATACATACAGGCGCAGGAGTGGCTGTGTGGTAAGTAGCTTGCTAACCAACCACATAGTTCTGGGTTCAGTCCCACTGCGTGGCATCTTGGGCAAGTGTCTTCTGCTATAGGCTCGGTTCGACCAAAGCCTTGTGAGTGGATTTGGTAGACGGAAACTGAAAGAAGCCTGTCGTATATATATATGTATATATATATATATAATATATATATATATATATATATATATATATATATATATTATATATATATATATATATATATATATATATATATATGTGTGCGTGTATATGTTTGTGTGTCTGTGTTTGTCCCTCTAGCATGCTTGACAACCGATGCTGGTGTGTTTATGTCCCCGTCACTTAGCGGTTCGCGCAAAAGAGACCGATAGAATAAGTACTGGGCTTACAAAGATAAGTCCTGGGGTCGATTTACTCGACCAAAGGCGGTGCTCCAGCATGGCCGCAGTCAAATGACTGAAAGAAGTAAAAGAGTAAAGAGTAAAGAGGTACATACATACATACACACATACATACATACATACATACATACATACATACGTACGTACATGTACGCGACTTTATCGAAGTTCCAATCACAAGGCATTGGTGGGATCGAGGCTTTAGTAAAAGACACTTGCTCAAGACACTTCCGCGCAGTGGGATTGAATACGAAACGGCATGGCTGCAAAGTGAGCTTTCTAACTAATAGTTTAATCATATATTTCATGTAAATGGTATGTATAAATATATGAATATTATTTATATAGACTCAACTTGAGTATGTAATGAGTAACTTGTCTTTGCAATTATGAGATGCGCAGGCGTGGTTTGGTGATAAGAAACTTGCTTTCCAACCAAATGGCTCAGAGTTCAGTCCCACTGCGTGATACCTTGGGTTAGTGTCTTCTTGTATAACCTAGGGCCAACCAAAGCTTTGTGTGTGGATTTGGTAGACGGAAACTGAAAGAAGCCCGTCGTGTATGTGAATGTATGTGTGTGTATGAGTGTGTGTGTGTGCGCGCGGGTGGGTGAATGGGATTATGCCTGTGCTTGTCCCCGACTACTGCTTGACAACCAGTACTGGTGCGTTTACGTCGCCATAACTTAGCGGCTCGTCAAAATACGCAGATACAATAAGTACCAAACTTTTGAAACAGAAGTACGGTATGTATATATATATATGGTACGTATGTAAATACACACACATCACACACATACACACACACACACACACTCACACATACATACATACATACATACATACATACATACATACATACATACATACATACATACATACACATATTCGACTAAAAATTCTTGAGGGCAGTGCCCCAGACTGACCGCAATCTAAAGACTGAAACAAGTAAAAGATAGAAGATAAGCCTTATACGATTTACATAACCATATAAAGACGATGGCCTTCATATTGTATTCGACTCAGTATCATTGATTTTAAGAGATGCCACACTTTAAATTTTCAAAGAACCCGTTATATGGTACTTTCTTTATTCAGGGTGTACACAAAACAGAATACTGATTTAATAAAAGGTGTACGTATAAGTAAACCCCCCCACCACCACCTTCCAGCTTTTCTTAATGTGGAAACATTTGTGAAGGTTTAGGCGTGTCCAGGCTCATGTTTTATAACCCATGTGGTTGATTGTATCTCAAGTATGTTGACTGAACGCTAACAAAATATAAGGGAAGTAACTTTTTATGTCTTCGGCGGTCACCGCCAGTTTACATAGCGCTATTTTTTAACTGTGAGATAACGGCGTTAACCGAGGATGGGGAGGTGTGGTGTTAAGTAATGTGTGTGTGTGTGTATGTGTATGTGTGTGTATGTATTTTAAATACGTATGTGTGTGTGTGTGTGTGTATGCGTATGTATGTGAATGAATATCAGTGAGTCAGCTTCTATATTTGTTTATGTGAGTAGGCCAATGTCTATCAGTGTGCATGCGTGAGTATAGTGTGTGTAAGCATGTGTGTGTGTGTGTGTGTGTGTGTGTGTGTGTGTGTGTGTGTGTGTGTGTATGTGTGTGTGTGTGTGTGCGTGTGTGTGTGTGTGTGTATCTCTCTGCTTCTCTATGTGCGTGTGTGCGTTTGTGTGTGTATATGTGTGAATGTGTATGACTGTAAGTGTGCGTGTTCATACGTGTATATATATGTATGTATGTATGTATTTATGTATGTATGTATATGTGTGAGAGCATGTATGATTCTTTTTTTTTTTTTTGGTGATTTGAGTGCGTATATTTGTGTGTTCACGTTTCTGCATGTATGTATGTATGTACGCATACACATACATACACAGACACACACATAACGACAAACATACACCGACATAGACACATATGCAGGCAGTTATACATATATACGTATATATGCATCCCTGTATGTATATATGTATGCGCGCATGTAGACATGCTCACCCATACAAAAACACACATATATATGTACGTATGCATGTATGCATATACATATACATATATATATATATATATGTGTGTGTGTGTGTGTGTGTGTGTGTGTTGTGTATGTATGTGTGTGTATGTATGTATATATAGGTGCACCTTTGTTTCTCTGCATACAAGTATGTATGCAAATATACACACAGATACACAAACATATATATATATATATATATGTGTGTGTAAGTGTATATATGCATCCCTGTGCGTATATATGAACGTTATACTCGGACATACACAATCACCCACTCATATGTATATATGTATATATGCACGTACGCACGTCTATATATGTATTTATGTATGTTTCTATGTATGTATGTATGTATATCATTCCTTAGTTTTATTTCACGATTTCTTGCCAATTGTGAAAGAAGCGGTTTCGAACCTGGATTCAATGCTCCTTCGTTGGAATTTCAACTTCAACTACAGAGTATTTTTGTTTGTATGTATGTATGTATGTATGTATGTATGTATGTATGTATGTATGTATGTATGTATGTACGTATGTATGTATATGTGCAGATTTGTATGTTGTTGTATGTATGTATTTTCATGCATATAGTTGCATATCTAGACATGCTCATATATACATAAATGGTAAACTTCAGGAAAGTTTTATAGATTTTTACGGTTCCAGTGTTGGATTTGATCTGTATACTTCGAATTAGCTTTCTCCTTTCTAGATTTGAGAAGCCTAATTTCTCTAGTTTGGTATCTAGGCAGTATGTTACTTATCCCAGGGCCCCAATAATTACAGGTATAAACCTGAACTTGTAATCTGGATATAGTAAATGCCGATTTCTCAATAGTTCAACATAGGTATTCTCATTTTCACTAATCTTCATCTCTATGTTAACATCCGCAGGGCAGCTAATTTCCACAACTGTGCACAGTTTCTCTTCTCTATCCCAAATCATGAAATCATGACTGTTGTGCTTACATTTCATTGAGGTCTACTCTGGGACATTCTACTAGTACACCTTTTTATTATGAGTGGCTATAGCAAGGCGGCAATCTGGCAGAATCGTTAACACGCCGGGCGAAATACTTAGCGATATTTCCTCTGTCAAGACGTCTTGAGTTCAAATTCCGCCGGGGTCGACTTTGCCTTATATCCTTTCTGAGTCGATTAAATAAGTACCGGTTACAAACTGCGGTCGATGTTATCGACTTAATCCTTTCCCTTAAATTTGAGGCCTTCTGCTTCCAGTAGAAAGGATAAGTGGCTATGGCTTCTACAACACTGTAGGTTTCTATTTCTTTGTCTTCGGGGTTATCCTTCCGACGGATTTCATTATAGTGTGTCATAGCTACAACATCATGTCTCATTAGTACCGTGATGACATTTTCGGACGACTGCGTATGATGTGGGTGATATATTCGGTGTGTGTGTGTGTGTATGTATGTATGTACGTACGTACGTGTGTATGTATAAGTGCCTATTTTTTTGTATGCGTGTATGTTGCTAGGCTGCCTGTTTTTCAAAGCACAGAGAAGGACCTCTGTGTATTTGTATTTATGAGTGAGAGGTATTTTTTTATTTTCTAAGTATAACTGTTTGTGAATATGATCGCCAGATGTCATTAAAGTTTTTTATGGCACTTTATAGATATATGAGTTTTTGGGTTTACTTGTATGAGCGCGCGTTTCTCGTATATGGAAATGTGTGTGTGTTTATGTGTGCGTTTGTGTGTGCGCGTATGTGTGTGTGTGTGTGTGTGTGTGAGTAGAAAGGGTTGTGTGGGACGAATAATTATTGGAGGAATTCATGCCAGTGAAGTGACGAAAGTGTGACTTATTTTAAGAGACGCAATGAGGAATATCAATCTTGTTCATGTAATTTAGCACCAAGTCATTTCTGTCCAAGCTGATCTTCGATTAATGGAGTTCTAACTGTGAATATCCGCTCATATATATATATATATATATATATATATAATTAAATAAATAAATAAAACATATGCATATATACATACATATATGTACGTACCTACCTCTACATGTATATATACATGCATATATGGGTACATATATCAATTAGAAATAAACCACGTTTTATCAATTCAAAATGAAAAATTAAATTAATCATCTAGAAAAGTACATATAATAGAAATATTAAATATAAGATAAAAAATAATATACCGATGATTAAGTAATGTGCAAAATAAGATTATTTACGTATATAAATAAATTAATTAATGTATTAGTGTAGTTATTTTTAACCTGATGAGTGGCTATATTTATATTGAAGTGATTTTACTACTACAACTATTTTTACTATAATCATTTCTTAAATACAGCCACGAAACACGTGTCATTATTTTACCAAATATATACGTTTTATTTATTATTTTGCACATTACTTAATCATCGGTATATTATTTTTTTATCTTATATTTAATATTTCTATTATATGTAATTTTCTAGATGCTGTAATTTAATTTTTCATTTTGAATTGATAAAAGGTGGTTTTTTTCTAATATTATATTTTGTGAAATTTGATTTAGTATTTCTAAATTGAATTTTTCCCTGTAAGTTTGGAACAATATTCCCTCAATTTATATATAATTTAAGACTACATTGTTGCTATTTGAGAGGTTATTTGGTTGTTATTTCTGTTCGGTCGTGCGACCGTTGGATTGTGTTTACGTACGAATATTTATACCTTTGAAGTTTGTATAATGCTGTGGTTCTTATTTATCGCTGGTGTCATTCTTGAACAGCATTCTAATGACCAATGGCGTTCCAAATGTGACCATCTTGCCTTTTATTCACACACAGTGTGTATAAAGGACTGCATTATGTCACATTTTCTAAATTTTTAAAAATACATTTAAGATGTGAAAGTTTTCAGCAACTAGCTATTATGTCTAGTATACTGAGTGACAACTAAAAGCGATTAATTAATATTGCACAAAGAAGCCTTGTTCGTACGGAGTTTATTTCGAGGGAGGTGATAATTTGAAATATACTGTAAAGTATGTTTCCATAAACACCAGCTTTAGTCATGTTATAAGTAGTAAATACAGTCGGCAAAAAAAGTGGATGCAATCTAATTAGTTTCAAGCTTTATAGACTTTCATCAGAGAAAGAAATATTGATTTCTGTTCACGAAGAGATTCGTTACAGGCGCAGCTAAACAACTCCGCTTAATTTGCGTAACAGAAGATGCGCTTGCAATGTTGATAATGAATTCGCAGGGAGGCCTAAATTGTATGTTTTTCAAATATGCTTTGCTGGACATTAAATTCAGAATCAATAAGCAGAGATTCTTTCATATGTTCATCCCCAGGTCGTCTTTTATTGAGTTGAAAGGCCTTATCAGTTTTTGTGGACTTGTATATTATGACTTTTTCTTCAGGCGTAATATACGAAAAACTAAATATTCTGTGATATTCTTTAGGCTTGTACAGTGTGCTATGAGGTTGATTTGGTTATAACTTCCAGTATATATGTGTGTGTGTGTGTGTGTGTGTGTGTGTATACATACATATCTTGCATACAGACGCACATATCTATCACTCTCTCTCTTTCTTTCTCTTTTTTTCTGTCTCTCTCTCTCTCTGTCTCTGTACACACACACACACACATACACACACATATATACAGAGGTTAGAGAAGATAATGGAAACACCTTACAATTTCAAACAAATTTATTTTAATATCGGGTAATGGAGGATATCGACTCCTTACTTGTTTTTTTCTAAAATGCACCATAAATATTCACTAATGTTGAAATTTGGGGACCGTGTTGACCAGATAAGCGTTCAACTTCACTAGAATCTTCCTCGTGCCATTCAGTAACAACTTTAGCTGTGTGAATTGGTGCATTATCATCCTGAAAGAATGCGTTTCCCTCTGGAAACAGCTCCGCAACCATAGGATGAATTTGATTAGATAAAATGCTTAGTCTTGACAGCGGATTTCCATGATATAGCCCCACCACCAGATCTTTATCAATTGGAAGAGGGAAGTCTGGATCAAATGCTTCTTATGGCTGTCTCTACACGTATACTCGGCCGGTGGCCGGAAATAAGGTAAAGGATGACTCGTCTGAGAAAATAGCATTATTCCACTGCTCTGTGGACCAATTCTGTAGGTTTTTACTCCACTCTAAACGCTTTGCAACTTTTGCTTTTGAAATTAGTGGTTTTCTGATTGTAGCTCTCCCTTTGTGCACCTTCCGGCGAACACTTTTTGTGGAAACTGTGTTCTCGAGATGGTCATTAAGCTCTGCAGTAATTTTAGGAGCTGTACTTTTGTGATCCTTTCTAATAATTCACGTAGGAGTCCGACAGTCCCTATCTGAAAGTTTTGGTTTTCTTCCGGAATTTTGTCCCTCTTTCTCAAACTTTACCTTTCTCTTCTCAACGGAAGTGTAAGACTGCGTAAGGGATCCATACTCTAAATATTCGGCTGAATCTCAAGACTTTAAGAAAACAATTTGTGAGGTATTATCTCATCGTAAACTTAAAATATTTGCTGGTCTTTTTCTGGAAAAGTTCTGGATTTCTATAAAAGGAAAAAAATATCTTACTGTCCATTTGGAAACAATATGTATAGTTTTTACCATATTTTACTTGTTTTAGTCATTAGACTGCAGCCATGCTGGGGCACAGCCTTGAAAAAGGTTTTAGGCGAATAAATCGACCCCAGTGCTTTTTATACCAGGTACTTATTCTGTCGGTGTCTCTTGCCGAACCGCTAAGATACTGGGACGTAAACACACCAACACTAGTTGTCAAGCGGTGGTAGGGACAAACACAGATACACAGATACACCACACACACTCACACAAGCCTACACACACACACACACACACACACACACACACATATATATATATTATTAATATATATATATATATATATATATATATACGATGGGCTTCTTTCAATTTCCGTCCATCAAATCCACTCACAAGGCTTTGGTCGGTCCAAAGCTATAATAGAAGACACTTGCCCAAGGTGACACGCAGTGGGACTGAACCCAGAACCATTTAACTGGGAAGCAAGTATCCACACATACAGGTATTCAAGTATTTGTGTGTTAGGTTCAGGGCAAAGCTTTGTCATATTTTACAAATATCAAGAGGAAAGACAGAAATAGACAAACCCGATTTAAGTGTTTGTGTACCAAAAGAAAAGCATAGATTCTCAATAGAGAAGCAAATTTCATTATCTGAGCTGCTTTCAAAAATAACATTGCCTTGACCCGTATGACATGTTACCTTGATTTATCTCATACACTTCCAACATTATCAACGAAAGATTAAGTTATTGTAGTAGTTATTATCTCTTCTGGTTCTGTTTATAAGCGTTACATAGGCTGTTGGGTTTTATGAGTATATTTTTGCACATACAGACTCACTCGATTGTTGTTGTTTTTTTTTTCTTGAGCTTAATTTTTTTTCATTCCTAGCATTTTGAAAAACTTGAGAAAAATTTATGTTTTGTTAAATAAGAAAATCTTTTTTTCTTATTTTAGTAATTTGACTGCGATCGTGCTGGAGCACCACCCTGAATGGTTTTAGTCGAATAAATCGACACCTGAGACTTTTTTTTATCGTTCTAGTCTTGTGCTAGAAAGAGCAGTAGAAGAGTTTTCTACTGCTCTTTCTAGTACTAGGCTTTCCTATTTGGAAGCCTCTTAATGTGTTCTAATGGACAAGATATTTCTATGTGAATAATATATAGGCGCAGGAGTGGCTGTGTGGTAAGTAGCCTGTCTACCAACCACATGGTTCCGGGTTCAGTCCCACTGCGTGGCACCTTGGGCAAGTGTCTTCTACTATAGCCTCGGGCCAACCAAAGCCTTGTGAGTGGATTTGGTAGACGGAAACTGAAAGAAGTCCGTCGTATATATGTATATATATATATGTATGCGTGTGTGTGTTTGTGTGTCTGTGTTTGTCCCCATAGCATTGCTTGACAACCGATGCTGGTGTGTTTGTGTCCCCGTCACTTAGCGGTTCGGCAAAAGAGACCGATAGAATAAGTACTGGGCTTACAATAGAATAAGTTCCGGGGTCGAGTTGCTCGATTAAAGGCGGTGCTCCAGCATGGCCGCAGTCAAATGACTGAAACAAGTAAAAGAGTAAAAGAGTAAAGAGAGTCTATTGACTTTGTTTTTTGTGCTAGGCCACTGGTAATAATAATTTCTATAATTTTTATTACCCTAATATTATTTATTATGTTTAAATAATTTTTGATAGATTTGTTCGAAAATTTTTACCGGCATCCTCTCTGTCGCCGGAAATATACTGCATCAACGCGGTTGTTTTGAAAAATTAGAATATACAGGCAACCGGTTTACACGCGAATCTAGTTGTGTGTATATTTGAAATCTAAAGGCTTCCTACTGACGAAACTAGCCTCAGTAAATATTTTTTTTTACTGGAATGAGTTAGAAACCATGGTCTAGGAACTAAATTAGATGGTAAACGTGTTTAATTTTCAATCCTTTCGAGAATTTATCCATAATTAGTGGTTTGAGTTTCCTACTGCTCTTTCTAGCACAAGGCTTTCCTATTTGAAAGCCTCTTAATGTGTTCTAATGGACAAGATATTTCTATGTGAATAATATATAGTCTATTAACTATTTTTTTTTGTTCTAGACCACTGGTAATAATAATTTCTATAATTTTTATTACCCTAATATTATTTATATATATGTAGATATATATACACACACACACACACACACACACACACACACACATATATATATACATATACATATATACATTTTTTTCTCTCCTTGTTTTTTCTGTGAACCTTTCTGTAGAAGAGCGTAGGCTCGAAACGTAAAATACTTTTTATTCTGAGCGTTATACTAATACATCTGTTGTTGTACACCACCTGTCTTCGTCTTTTGTTTTTTTTTTCCTAAACTTTCCCTATATATATATATATATACATACATATATATATATATATATATATATATATATATATATGTATATATATATATATATATGTATATATATAAATTATATAGTGTATATATATATATATATATATATATATATATATATATTAGATAATATATATATATATATATATATATATATTATATATATATATATATATATATATATATATATATATACATATATATATCATGTTCCTGGGTTCTATTTTCCTGTTTGTATTACCAAATTTCTACTTCCTTGTCGGTCTCTTTATAATAAAGTTCCTTGCACTTGGAATTTTGTAGATCTTCCTCGTTTTATCTTCCAGGTGTTGTGATTATCAGTGGTGTAGGCAGTACGTTGTTTTTTATTTTTAATTCCCTTTTATTGTAGACAAGAATAATAGGTGTTACATTATAATAAAGATATTGTTATAATCGAAATCTGAAATATTGATCGTTAACAGGTTTCTTTCAACATGATAGAGGAAGCTTGTTAACGGTCCTACTTTGCTTTAGGAGTTCTGTGGCCACCCAATTGTATCTATCTATCTATCTGTCTGTCCACCTGTATACACATGCATACATATATACATACATACATACATGCATAATACATACATATACATAGGTACATGCATGCATATGTGTGTGTGCTATGCATATATATATATATAGATGATAATAATAATAATAATAATAATAAATAATAATAATAATAATAATGATAATAATAATAATAATAAAAAGAAAGAAGAAGAAGACAAGAAGAAGAACAAGAAGAAGAACAAGAAGAAGAAAACAAGAACAACAGAAACAAACAACAAGAATAAAAGAAAAAATAACGAATAAGAAAAACAGAAAAAATAACAACAACATACAACTAATAATAAGAAATAAAAATAATAATAATAATAATAATAATGAAAATAATAATGATAAAAATATCAAAAATAACTAGCAGATGACAACGTTTCTCTAAAAGAAATGAAAGAGAAACTTCAAAATACACAACACCTGGACAATGGTAGAAGTGAAAGCACATGGTACTCAATGAATAATAATAAAAAAAAAAAATAATTCCTATCATAGTAGGTGCAGTAGAGGATGATTAAAAAATATTGAATAAATAAAAAAAATACAGATAGACAAATAAATACCACACACTACACCAGAAACACCATCTAAGCAACATTGCACACATGCCTACACGCATGCATTGACAATATCCTACGCAGACATCACTATTCAACTAAAACACAGCTCAAAACACAAACCCACAGCCACATACTACCTGAAGCTAGCCCATGAAGCAAGCTCTCATAAAAATGAAAACACATGAATAAAATATAATAAATAATTATAATAATAATAATAATAATAATAATAAATAATAATAATAGGACTGAGTATCTGGAGGTGATTCCAAGCCTATTATGCACCCTCATATATACCTGTCTAAAATATAAT
>NC_043000.1:127119-129619 GCF_006345805.1 Octopus sinensis
TAATTCTGAAATATAAGATATGTGAAATTCACTTGTAAGGCAAGTGTACTGTACGCAATATGTTAGAATAACTTCCACCTAAAGTAAAATCCGAATTGTTAGCTACATAAATCAACCCTAAATCTACATGTAGATAACATCCTCCAAGATGTAGCATAAGTTATTCCATATGTGAAGTGTTACATACCAATAATGCCAATTAGTTGCAGAATAATGACTATTAACATAAAGACAGACTAGACACTGCAGACTAGATACTGCGACAATATTTTCCATGTAAACGCCGGCACCTCTGCTTTACCTGATACTTAATCAAAAACTTTTCTAGGGAAATATTTCAATGTTTTTCAGTGAAGGTGAGCAAATTTTAGGGCTAACTCCTGTTAATTATTTAATCATTTGTTTTCAAGTATGAAACTGTGGAATATTTCTTCCTGACATAAATTATATTTCGTGCCTCCATAATTGCTCATTTTATGTCAAACTTAGTGTTTCGACCGTTTATGGACCAAATAAACCCATAAACTCTGCATTTTCTCTGTATCCTTGAATACTGCATCTGTACACTATATTTTTCTTCAAACACTGTGCGTTGAGAAGACAAATTTTCTTGCAAAGAGATTAAGTGATATTAGCTCTACTTTCACTAATGGGATCTAGATTAGATATCCCTCCACAACTCTAAGAATCTACTAGATCTACTGTGTGGATGTATTATTCTCCTTATTCATCTGAATAGTCGGCGGAATTCTGGTTTAAGCACCTTCATATCCTTCTTATTCTTTGGAATCTTTAGAAAACTTTCACGAATTTGTGTTCTACACAAGGTAATTCATATGATTATGTAAAAAAAAATTTTGTTGGTGTGATTTAAAGGCGATTTAGCCGTTATTTTTAGCACATCTCATACCACCTGATCCCTTCTTCGTTTCCTTGTCAATCTTACATGTATTGATGTTTTTCAATATTTTTCTCCACATAAACACATTTAATGGAATTATGATCCACCCAAGTGTAATCCATTGCTGGGATTTAATAAAGAAACATGAATACTGCCCTATTTTGAACTCTTGTTATCAAAAAATCAAAAAAGAGTTGAAAAGTTTAGGATTTATTGGGGGGGAAGTGGTTTGAAAAATTGAGATAAAAATATTTCCGTACTCGTGTGAATGTACTGAAAAATTCCCCAAATTATAAAAAATTATGAGAATTTGTATGGGGTATTTAAACCAGAATTCTGTCATTGGATTGTGACTATGATGGAACACCGCCTTGTAGAGTTCGCCGATTAAATTTACCCCATTGTTTGTTGTAAGCATGCATCGTGCTCTATCGGTTTCTTTGGCCGAACCGTTAGGTTACGGGGATGAAAGCAAACTGACAGCCGTTCTTTTTTTATTAAAGGGAGTCAAAGACAAACACAAAAACGTACATATACACACAGAGACATACATACATATATATACATCCATATATATACACACACACATGCACACACACACACACATAGATAGATAAAACTTACTTGGAAATAGATGCGTGGCGCTCAATCAAATAATAATATAAATGATATATACATATACATACATACATACACACCCACACATATATATATATATATATATATATATATATATATTATATATATATATTATATATATATATATAGATATAGATATATATATAATGCATATACGCGCACATATGTATGTATGTATATAGGTATGCATATATGGGTACAGGACGTCACAAAACGTAAACAACATGAAGTACGAAAATAACGTTGGGTACGCAAAGAACGAAAGAAACAATGGAAAAGAATACAAGTAACATAAAAACGACCCTTCATCAATTATTTGCTGTCCTTCTACACCTTATTCCGAGCAATGAACGACAAGGTAAGACTTAGAAGGCAGTTGTTCCCGCGAATAAAAATAAAATTTGGGATTTGTGAATGGTAATGGTTGGTAACAAAAACAGGACATACAAGAGGGATGCGATCGTGTCATGATGTAAAAGCGTGATTAACACCATCACACTTAAAAATTCTATGGTATTCCTTTACTATCTTACGTTCACTTGGAGCGAATGTATCACTGTATACTGTGCACATCGTTGGTATCATGATTGCATTTCTGAGCTGTTTCTGTCTCTTGTTTCTTTTTCAGAAGCATTTTGAGCCGATCATGAATTGCAAGAAAGGGAATATAGAATATCATCACTCTGATAGTGATGAAAATGGCACTCCTCAGATAAAGAAATTGAAATCTACTTCTCGCGAAAGAAATGTTCCGCAAGAAATATTAAACGATGAGAAATAGTCATCGTAGTTGGTACTGTGTGAAAAGAATGCAAGGAGAGGCTATTGCAAACTCGGTAATTGTGAGATTGTTAATTGCTTTAACAATAGAGAATGACAAAAACAAATTAAAAACAAAAAAAAACTGATGACAGTTAAGAATGTTATTCGCTGTTTCATTTACTAATAAACTATGTAAAG
>NC_043000.1:134619-147119 GCF_006345805.1 Octopus sinensis
TGTGCACGCGCATGTGTGTGTGTGCAAATGAACACAAATGGTTTAAAGTTTCCCTACAGCTGTTTCAGACACGTTTTTTTTATTTATGAATAATTCGATTACATGATAAAAAAAAAAAACAGAAATTTTCTTCTGGTGAATTAAAATAAAAACAAATACCAAGACGGGAGAAAAAAATACCAAGATGCAGAACGTGGATTGACCCTCTCATTTCGGCATCGTTTATGAATCTGGAACTTACATTAGATCGAAAACCTGCCTGTTGGTCTGCATGGCTATATACGGATGTATTTCCATAAAGTAGACACCCGGACTAAAATACCTTGATTCAAAGGAATCCAGCAAAAAATTAATACATATACGTGCGTGTGCGCGTGCGAGTATGTGTCTGTGAGTGTGTATGTATAGTTGTATTTATGTATATATTAGTGTGTGTGTGTGTGCGTATGTGTATGTATGCATATATGTACGTATGTATGTATGTTATTGTTCAGTTTTATTTCAAGATTTCTTGCCAATAGAGAAAGAACAAGTTTGTAACCTAGATCCAAGGCTCCTTCAATGGAATTTCAACATTAACCGCAAGGTATTTTTGCTAGTATGTATATGTGTATTGGAGTATTTTTGCATGTATGTATATGTGCTGATTCGTATGTTTTGTTTTATGTATGTATTCTCATGATTGTATTGGGTTGTCCGGAAAGTTCATGCCGATTTATAGTAGCTTACCTTTCAACTTATTTTAGAACATGGTTGAGTTCATAAAATAGGATTTGACTACGCTTCCATTTAGAGCAGTTTTCGTGGAAGAAGGTTTATGTTCCTATAACCTGTGTTAATTTTGTAATCCTTTGAAATGGAAGACAAGAAAGTTCATTTTCGGCACTTGATGCTTTGGGAACCAGACAAAAATTGTTGCAGCTCGGCTGGGATGTGTTACCCCGAACCTCCATATTCACCAATAGTCTTAATGGTAAAAATTTCAATTCCTTGGATAACGTAAAAATATACCTTGATGACTTCTTTGCTATGAAACCACCTCAATTCTGGGAAGAGGGTATCTTCATGTTAAAGGAAAGATGGAAACGCATTGTGGAACAAAATGGTTTATATTTGGTTGATTAAAAATGTAATGGCAAGTATTTATTGGCGTTTTTCTTTCCTTTAAAACTCGGCACGAACTTTCCGGACAACCCAATAGTTGCATGTCCAGATATGAAGTATGTATGGATTTGTGAAAAACGAACCAACTACTCTGCCTCTATATCTGTGTACACCTCTCAATGTCGTGCATTCCATAAGGTTTGCAAATCTAACGGAGGCCTCAAAAGACATTTTAAGACCCACAAAGATCAGAACTTAACTGCAGCTCTTGGTGCTCCAAATCAGATATAAAATCTATGTGGGTGTCTTTTCAAATTGTCTGGTTTAAAAAGCCACATTAGACGCTATGATAGACCTCTGATGTAAGTACAAGAGTTGGTCAGAGTTTGCATAAGGAATAGACAACCACCATGTTTTTATGTCTGTATGTCCCTTCTATTTTTTGATTATTATAAATCTTCCACTGAGGAGGGAGCCTGTTTCCAGCAAATGACACCTTGGGCAAATGTCTTTTACTATAGCCTCGGGACGCTCAAAGCCTTGTGAGACGGAAACTGAAAGAATCTCATCGTATATATATATATATGTGTGTGTGTGTGTGTGTGTGTGTGTGTGTGGTGTGTGTGTGTGTGTGTGCATGTGTGTGTATATATATATTTATGTATTTGCCCCCCTCCCCCCACCGTCGCTTGACAGCCGTTGCTTGCGTGTTTATGTCCCCGTAACTTAACGGTTCGGCAAAAGTAACCGATAGAATAAGCACTAGGCTTACAAAAAATAAGTCCTGGAGTCGATATCTTCGACTAAAGACCCTTTAAGGTGGTGCTCCAGCATGGCCGCAGTCAAATGGCTGAAACAAGTAAAAGAACAAAAGAATCTCTGTCATCATCAGGATCATCATCATCATCATCATCTTCATAATTACCGTCGTCGTCATCGTCGTCGTCGTTCTCTCATCTTCACAATCATCATTGTTGTCATAATGGTGCACGTGGTCGTCGTGGTCGTCATGGTCGTCGCCATTATCATCATAATTATGCTAATTACAATAGGCAAGTACGATTAAAAGCCTATAAATTGGTGCTCATTAAGAAAGTTTTATCTAATACTGATTTCAAAGTTTTGTACAAGGCCAGCAATTTTGAATGAAGAGGGATAAGTCGATTTCATCGACCCTAGTACTTTACTGGTACTTATTTTATCGACCTTAAAAGTATAAAAGGCAAAAACCGACCTCAGCGGGATTTGATCGCAGAACTTTAAAGACTGACGAAATGCTGGTAAGCATTTTGTCTGGTGTGCTAATGATTCTGCCAACTCATCGCCTTTTTGTTACCTAATATTGAAAGGATGTAAACTCACTAACCATCAGGAAACGAGTGCAGCAGCAGCAGCCGCAGCAGCAACAACAACGACAACAACAATCTAACAATAATAGCAACAGCATCACTGATATGGGCTGAGAAAATATTTTCCTGTAATTTCCTTTTGCGTCTCCACAGGTTTTGTTGTGTAGTGTTTCAAACCAGAAGAGGAAAAAAAGAGGGGGGAAAAACAAACAAAACAACGTAAAACAAAAATAACAAAATAAATACCAATAAATAAACAACAAGAAGAAAAGCAATCATTTGTTGCACCTTATCTCTATTAAGATGTTTAGATAATTGCACTTGAGTTTGAAAACTTCACCCAACTTTTCAAAAATTGCTGAAGCACCTACATCAACCTTTCCCACCAGTTGTGAAGTGAATTCTCTTATCGAGCTCTGTGTACTTGACCGAAAGGAGGCTACATCTGTAATATTATTGCTATTGATAGCTTTCAAATAGCATGGAAAGTACACCTTGCTGAGACATGTTATCAAAGTCTGGAGATAAGAATATAGGTCTGATATAATGTAGAGCTGAGAATGAAATATACGTTATGAAATACATCATGTGTTGGCATGTCTTCAAGCAAACTGAAGACAATAGAAGCTTCTTTTTTTTTATATATATTTTGAACAAATCTTTCGTTTCTATTTTATTTCGTTGCTATCTTCTCCCATAATTCAATGAGTTGTTGGGTGAACAATGGCTATTTCAATTTTAGGTAATGCGATGTCTTGCAAACAACTTGCACATGCAAGTGCTACCAGTCAAAAACTCCGCATACCAGAAGCCAGCAAGTGTATGGGGTCATTAGGAAAGAATGCGCGCCGTTTCGGGGCCTACCTCTCGACGGCATCAATGCGCATCTCACTGATATGAGGCCCTGCTTGCTATATCAGCTGGTTATCAAATAAAGCTCATTATTCTTCTAGCTATCGCTCATCGTCTCTTCTTTACTAAATCCAGTGGCTAGCCTTCTCCACTGTAGTTTGGATATCGGTCATGGTAGTATTGACTTTACGATGAGTTAGGCCTAGCATATCAGACATGTGATAGCACAATACATAAGCATAAATCCACAGACAACAGGTGAACACATGCGGTTGCTGAGTGGTATCCAAGAGATCGGGCAAGGCCTCTATGTAAGCCTTCACGACGATGGATAGCGATTTAATTAAACGATTTACGTCAAGAGGGAAAAGGCAGTTGCAATCCAGAACGATTTAGAAGCGCATTGTAATCAGTGATGAATAATGAATTTTGACAATCAAGTCTATACGGGTGATACAAGTGTTATTTAGAGGCAAGTTAATGTGGCCGAGCTCATCTTGTTTCAGTCTATACCCATAGTCTGAGTCAGGCAGCGGCAGCCTTTTGATAATGGAGTGCCAAATCTAGCTTCCAAAAGCATTGCGCATGCCAACCTCATATTACTACTTTTATTAGTAGTGTTTATACTCTTAAAACTTGCTATAACAGAAATACATTTTATATATCCTTTAATAATTCATATTACATGGAAACAAATATAATTTTATTAAAATAATTCATTAAACATTTTTTTTCGAATTATAAAAAACAGAACAAAATTATAAACAAGTTATAAACAACAGTAACATTAAATTTCTATAAATTAAGAGAACTTTCTACCTGTAAATTTTTGCTTAATTTCTCGATATTATGTGCATAATTTGTTGTTTTTAGTTTCACGTAAGCTTCCGAATCTTGAATTGTCAGACAACTTCTTTATGGAGTCAAAACAAATTTCAAACGTGAAATAATTTGTTTGCATGCATATGTTGAGCCAAAGGTTGAAAGCAGAGCATATGAGATTTTCTTCAAAGTATTGAATCCTTCAGGCAATGACATCCAGCAATTGAAGATGGCAACAGACTTCTCCAAGCAGCTTCTTTCAAGAGTTTTTCGTAATTCCACAAATTTTGTTTTCCAAAATTCTGAAGTTGTTAATTCAATCATTTCCATTTCAAAACTACCGACGTGCTTCCACTCAAAATGTGATCGATCAAATGGGTTCGTTTTCAAATAAATCAAGTCGGATTTAATGAGTAAAGAAAATACAGGAGCGTAAGTTTCGAAATCTTCACCTCGGAAAATTCTTCTTTCAACGTTGCAATATATTTTTGAAGTCCATTTTTGTTAACATTAAATCGATTTGAATAAGTTTTTACATTTGGAAAGTATTTGTAAGTGTTGCTAAGTATATCACTCCAAAAAATATCTAGTTTTAACAAGAATCCTTTCCACTGTTCAAAAAGATCAAGTACTGTTTGGGCTCTCCTTTGTAAATGCAAATTTAAATCATTGAAGTGTTTGCTCATGGTAATTAGAAATATCAATTTAAATAACCGTCTTCATTGTCCAATTCTGAGAACCGTTTCTCTTCAAGAAATATTTTGATTTCTTCTAAGCATGATACAAATCTGTTCAAAACATTACCCCGACTAAGCCAACGAACATTACTGTGTAGTATGAGGTCTGCATATTCGCTGTCCAATTCTTGCAGAAGGGACTTAGATTGTCTGTGAGTCAGTGAAGAGCGAGAAACTATGAGGTTAACTATTTTAACAACAGTCTCCATCACAGAACTCAAGCTTTGAGACGAAATTTTCGCAACTAAATTTTTTTGATGTATAAAACAATTAAAACTCATTACACTGCATCCAATATGATTTTCAAGAAGATTAACAAATCCTTTTTCCTTTCCAACCATTGCACGTGCACCATCAGAAGTAATACAAAATAATTTAATTATATCAATGACTTGATTTTCCAATAAATTTACAAATGCAGTCAGAACGTCCTGTCCTGTAGCCATATTGGTAAATGGAATCAAACAACACAGTTCTTCATAAATACGAACATTGTCGCAGTATCTTGCAACGATTGTTAGGTGCGCCATGTCATTCACGTCAGTACTTTCATTGACAGCAACACTGAATGCAGCAGCTTTTTGTAATCCAACTTTTTGTTTTATTGTTGTGTTTTCAGCTATATCATTTATACGTCTCTCAATTGATCATGCAGAAGCTGGTATTTCTTGAATTCGAAACAGTATTGTTTCAGTGTTTGGTAAATCACTGAACAAAATTTTAGCACTTCTCAGGAAAGCATTTTTGATAAAATCTCCATCTGTAAAAGGTTTACCTTTCTCAGCTATACATTGAGCAATTGTGTAACTACATTCGTTGGCTTTATTTTGGGTTCCAAGCATCAGAACAAAAACAGAAGTGTTTTTTTTTGTAACTAGAAATAGCCCTTTTAATGGCTTCAGTTTTCTCATTAAAGTTTTTAAATGTAGCATGATGTCTAGTTTGATTATTATGTCTCTGTACACTTGATGTACGACAAACAACAGATTCACAGTAGAATGCACACATAGCTCGATCATTTTGCTGTACAAATCCATACTCAGTTCTCCAGAAATCTTGAAATGAACGAACGTCAAGTTTATCTCTTTTGTTATTCATATTGGGGCCCTATATATTGATAATTAATATTAAAAGGTGTATAAACCCTTAAACCAGATTCTACAATAAAAATAAAAACAAATAAAGATAATTAGAATAAAATAAATAGTAAAAAACTTTTAAAAAAGCAAAATAGTGAAATAAATTTAATGAATAAATTTTCGTAATAATAAAAAAAAATTAAATTAAAATAAATGGTAAGAATAAACAGAAAAAAAAAAGAAATACACTCAAAAAATCAGACAACTTGATTCACAACGGAGAAACGAAACCCAAAGAAAATAAGTATATATTTATTTTACTTTTCATGTCTGTTTGTCTTTGAAAACCTCACTCCCGCTTTTTCTTTCCATTTAATATAAAACTGGCCTCAAAATGAGATAATTTTAAAAGAGTCTACTTATAGATGACCCGCAAAGTAGGAACCCATTTTAAAGAATGTCTTTATTTAGACTGTAAGGGGGTTAATTAATTTTAACATATCATGATCTGCATTGCTAAATATACAACTGATTTTTAAAAATAGACGTTTGCAGCTATAGCACGTGGATTGAGTAATAAAGTACATATAAATGCTTTCAGCGCCAGCTTACAAACAACGAGTTAATTGTGCTAACATTTATAATTCGGTATCGTCACAATTATTTGTGTTCAGTAGTACTATATTTTTAACGAAATGCAATGCTACCAAATACAGCTAGCTTTAAATAGTTTGGGTTAGAACAGATGAACCATAGAAAAAGACATGTAATGCTATAATTTAATTCGTATGATGTCGCTTCCTGAAATATAGTTATAAACAAAAAATTACGTTTATTTTTTGCCAAGAGGCGTGCATGCTGTTGTAAATTGGTCCACGTGCCGCACATGACACGCGTGCCATAGGTTGCCAACGCTTGGTCTAAGTCATAGGGCTAAGCCAATCTAAGCTTCCAGTAGGGCCTTTATCTTATGTCATTTGACTAAGGCAGACGTTTTCGTCCACATACTGTATATCTAAGTAAAAAAGAACTTAGTTGAGAGGATTTCCATCAAAATCACGTGAAAAATTGAGTTAACACCTGTAAACTAACAAAGTTCTTGTCAAATTTGTGACACAGCTAATCTTTGGCGACATTTACCTATAATACGGGTATCTGTTCTTCGATAAGTGGATTAGATTATTGCAGATGATTTTGGTGATAGACACATAACCTAGAAGCGGTAGACTTCTCTGTTGAGACATTCCTGTAAGCAATCCACAAGGTTGTTATGGTTCTGAAATGATAGATCTTACGAAAGGAAAAATGATTGCAAAGATACACATCTTTATGGATGAAGGAAGGAACTATATTTGAAATATGAAAAGATATAAAATCCGAAATAGTGATTAGAAAGTAATGTGTAATGTATGGAAATGAATTATCTATTCTGAATTAGAAACAAACCTATAATATTGTAGCTATAGGGCAGTGGTTTTTAACCTGAAGGGCACGCTCCACAACCAAGTGGGGCGCGAGCCCTTGAGAAAAAACAAGAATTTCTCTTATTATATTTGTTATTCTCTTAACGAGAGCATGGTCGGATCTTTTCCTTTTGAACGGCAGATGTCAACACAATTTCTAGTTAACTAAACACTTTTAAACTTCGTATACTGGTAGAATGTGTTTATAAAACATCATTTTTTCTTGGCTTTATTGAGAAAATTCTATATATTGTAACATATTTCCACTTTAAAATCGAGCATTTCGGCAATTTTAACCAATCGCTCACCTCCATTTGGGGTGAAAAGATTCTGTGCTGTATGAATATGTCCCTTGTTTAAGAAACAGATTGGGTTTATTTACATTTACGAAGAAAAAAAGATACCCTTCCCCCACCCCTAACCCTAACCCTAACCCTAATCCTAAAATAGATTGAAATGCAATAGATCGATACTAGGGTCATAATTATGGGTGACAATTTCATACGATACCGCTACGGAAAATGGGATTTTTTTCTAGCGGTGTCAAATGAAAATGTCACCCATAATTATGGCCCTAGTATCGATCTATTACATTTCAATCTATTTTAGGATTAGGGTTAGGGGTGGGGGAAGGGTATATTTTTTTCTTCGCAAATGTTAATAAACTCAATCTGTTTCTTAAACAAGGGACATATTCATACAGCACGGAATCTTTTCACCCCAAATGGAGGTGAGCGATTGGTTAAAATTGCCGAAATGCTCGATTTTAAAGTGGAAATATGTTACAATATATAGAATTTTCTCAATAAAGCCAAGAAAAAATGATGTTTTATAAACACATTCTACCAGTATACGAAGTTTAAAAGTGTTTAGTTAACTAAAAATTGTGTTGACATCTGTCGTTCAAAAGGAAAAGATCCGCATGGTCAAATAATGAAAAGTTTATGAAAAAATACAAAAGTTCCACCTTATACCTTTAGCTTTCTTCTCCTATTATCTTAGTGCAGCTTACCATTTTCTGTACTCATTGACACCCCTTCATATCCTTCAAAACCCTCACTCACTCTGAATTGTCGCTTTAACATATGCTTTTATTTTGTATTTTTTTTTTTGTTACAGCAACACTCAGGTTAAGAACCACTGGTATAAAGCTTAGATATTATTATCGTATAAAGACAAACATTTTCTTCAGTTAATAGATTATAAACAAGTTTGATCAACGCTTTTCATATATATGAAATAATGTGATTCTTAAAAATCAAGAGATATGCTGAAACATTATCAAATCATTATATAGTAACATACCAAAGGATATTAACTTAATTTAAAGTTTTAGCCTTATCTGTTTACAGTTTCACCGATGCAAAACCAAAGACCAAAAAACAATAAAAATGGAAAATAAAAACGAATTATTGTTTTATATATTTTTGTCTATAGATGTGGGAGTTAGCCGTAATTATTTGCTTTCACATTTAGGCAGAAGGCCAGCAATTTTGTGGGGAGGGTCAAGTGGATTTCATCAACCCAGTGCTCAACTAGTACGTATTTTATCGACTCCGAAAGAATGAAAGGCAAAGTCGACCTCAGCGGAATTTGAACTCAGAACGTAAAAACGGACGAAATACCTGTTTCTTTACTACCCACAAGGGGCTAAACATAGAGGGGACAAACAAGGACAGACGAACGGATTAAGTCGATTACATCGACCCCAGTGCGTAACTGGTGTTTAATTTATCGACCCCGAAGGATGAAAGGCAAAGTCGACCTCGGCTGAATTTGAACTCAGAACGTAAAGACGGACGAAATGCTGCTAAGCATTTTGTCCGGCGCGCTAACGATTCTGTCAGTTCGCCGCTCTAAAATAGTCATAATTGTTATTAACGTTGTCACGTTACTGAAGACTGGGTCATAAGAATTGCTTATGGTGAGTGCATTGCTGATAATTTTATTGCATTACATAAAGACCTTTAGTTATCTTCAGTGACTTATATAAATAACAAGTGGGGAAAATATGTAGGTTATTTCATCAACCCCATCATGTTACTAATATTTGTACTACTTTGGCAGTGTATTACTGGTATGGTTCCTATCTGGCCTAAATAAGGAGGTAAGAATGTAAAAATACTAATCTAATACATGCCAAGTATTTAGCCCAAACCACCACTGCTATTTCTAGTATGTTATCAGAATTGTGATAAATATGTATTGAGCTCCGTTTTATGAAGAAATAAGTGATAGTGGAGAAATAGGATATGCCTTAATAAATGAAAACTTACTATACCAGTTAAGAATCGAACCTATGTCGCAGTATTGATTAGCTTGGAATTGATTAGCTTGTTGTTCTGAAATGCAGAGCCACTGAAGCTCGCTTTGCAGTCAGTTCGTTTCAGGTTCAGTGAGCAAGTTTCTTCCAGCTGACCAGTGTCTTCAGAATGAATTTGGTGGATGGAAACTATGTGGAAGCCCGCCATGTGTGTGTGTGTGTGTGTGTGTGCGTGTGTGTATGTGTGCGTGTGTGTGTGTGCGTGTGTGTGTGTGTGTGTGTGTGTTTGTGTTTGTGTCTGTTTATCTCCCACCACCGCTGGACAATTGGTATTGGTTTGTTTACGCTTTCGTAACATAACAGCTCGGCAAAAGGAGAAGATATGATTAGCATCAAACTTAAAAAGTAAATAGGGGGTTTAATTTGTTCGGGTAAGAAATCTTTTAAAGTGGTGTTCCAGCATGGCCACTGTCAAATGATTGAAACAAGTAAAAGAAGAGACTTGACCCTTTTTCTTTCCCGGTGTCCAGAATTATACAGTTTTGAAGGGAGTGGAGTAAGCCGTCACCTTCAACCTTAGTATATTTAACTGGTAACTTTATTCTGTCAAGCCCGAAAGGGAAAGTTGACATCAGTAGAATTTGAACTCAGAACATAAAGAATCGGAGCGAATATGGTAGAGCAATGTTACTTGTTCACCTACAGCCCTATCTGATAAAATATATAATTCCTTCTACTGGAAGCACAAGGCCTCAAATTTAGGGTAAGGGATTAAATCGATTACATTGACGCCAGTGCGTAACTGGTACTTATTTAATCGATCCCGAAAAGATGAAGAGCAAAGTCGGCTTCTGCGGAATTTGAACTCAGAACGTAGCGGCAGACGACATACAGCTAAGCATTTCGCCTGACAAATTAACGATTCTGCCATCTCGCCGCCATATCTGATAAATATATAATGATTGGAATATCATCACTTTAAAACAAATATAACTAAAAGGGGAAACCAGGACTTAAAATACCTGCAATTATTTCCCGTTTATACCAGAACTTTCCATCCTTGTTAGAAACAAAAGAAAAAAACAAAAAGATAAGGGGGGAAAAACAAATGAAAGCAAAGACACAATTGAAATTAGACAGTAGCTTCGCTGAGAAACCAAGAGAGAACTTAATAATTGAACATGTGCTTCGAAGTAAGGGTCATTTGAATTGTTATCATTATGTAAAAAAAAATAAACATAAATAAAGTTTTTCGTGTGTGATAAGAAAACATGGTCGACACATTTGGAATAATCAGTTTATTCATGTCTCTTAATTTAATTTCCTTGTTTCTGAAAATGTCTGTTTTGTTATTATGGTTGTTGTTGTTGTTGCACTGCTGCTGCTACTGGGGTATCATAGCTCGCAGATTGATTTTACAAAGTGAAGCTATGGCGGATTGTTGTAATTTGAGTGTCCCAAGTTGTCGGTAGTTTTTTTTTTTTTTTTCCTCATATATGAAAATGAATCGCACTTTCTTACTTGTTCCAAGTTGCAATGAGAATAAAAGAAATAAAAACGGCCACGCCCCAGGGCTGAAACATATAAAAGAATAAAAGAATTAGGTGCAAACGTGGCTGGGTGGTAAGAAGTTTGCATCTCAAGTGTCTTTTATTGGGTTGTCCGGAAAGTTCGTGCCGATTTTTAAAGGAAAGAAAAAGGTCAATAAATACTTGCCATTACATTTTTAATCAACTAAATATTAACCATTTTGTTGCACAATGCGTCTCCATTTTTCCTGTAACTTGAAAATACCCTCTTCCCAGAACTGAGGTGGTTTCATGGCAGAGAATTCATCAAGGTATATTTTTACGTCATCCAAGGAATTGAAATTTTTACCATTGAGATTATTCTGCAGAGACCTGAATAAATGGAAATCCGAAGGAGCAATATCTGGTGAATATGGAGGGTCGGGGTAACACATCCCAGCCGAACTGCAGCAATTTTTGTCTGGTTCCCAAAGCATCAAGTGCCGAAAATGAACTTTCTTATCTTCCATTTTAAAGGGTTACAGAATTAACACAGGTTATAAGAATATAAACCTTCTTCCACGAAAAGATAGCTTAAACTGTGCTCTAAATGGAGGTGTAGTCAAATCCTATTTTATGGACTCAACCATATTCTAAAATAAGTCGAAAGGTAAGCTACTATAAATCGGCACGAACTTTCCGGACAGCCCAATACTATAGCCTTCGACCAACCAAAGCCTTGTGAGCGAACTTGGTAGGAAATTAAAAGAAGCCCGTCGTATATACACACATATGTGTGCGTGTGTTTGTCCCCTCCACCATTTCTGGGCTTGTTTACGTCCTCCTAAATTAGGAATTAGCAAATTAACTATATCTATCCTTGTAGATAATACATACAGAACTATGCACCTTCTGTACGCACACACACATACACACACAAACACACACACACACACATACACACATATATATGTATATGTATGTATGTATGTATGTATGCATGTATGTATGCATGTCAGGTCACTTGCGAGGCTCTTAAAAGTGCTACTAGTAACATGGAACCCAGTACAACTTGTTGCATGGTCGGGTTTTCGATGACTTAACCGGCACCCCCACCAGGCTAGCCTGGTGAAGAGGGTTGCTAGAAACCCAGCAGGACTAAAAACAAGACCTGTTGAAAGGCCGGAAGAATCTAGTGCAGGTTCAACGACTATCTAGCAATATCACGTACACGCAGAAATTCCGGGATGGTGACTGGCATGCTGGAAGACCACTGGGAGTGAGACATCTCTTAGCTCTTGTTGAAACATGTCTCTAGGAGAA
>NC_043000.1:154619-161618 GCF_006345805.1 Octopus sinensis
TGTGCGTGTGTGTGTGTGTGTGTGCATGTGTATGTGTGTGTGTGTGTGTGTGTGTGTATGTGTGTCATAATGAAAATCAAAGTTTAATATGAATTTTGGATATGTCGCTATGTATATGTAGTTTCTTTGTCACACGGATAGGCTTGCATCTATAAACGGTAAACACACACACACACACATGTACACATACATTTACAAGAAATGCCATAGCACATACTTTGCGGTTTCGACCTGTTGGCCATCCTCGGATAGAATCTGAAAACAAACACATGCGCCCCAGCACGGCAGACGCCAAAAGATATTTTCTCACCCCCTCCAATATAAGCTCCCACACATTCGTACCACTACACACCGCATGCACACATAAATGCCCCACGAATTTAACCAGGTGATAAAAGTGGGAAACACACTAACACAGATGCGTATACCACCACCCCACGGAAAACCTATACATATAGTACCACTACACACATTCCATTTGCATGGGAACACCAACCTTAAAGACACACATTTCCCACAAACTCTTTCCAGTAAACTCTTGCGGACTTGCAACAAAACTACCCCTAGAACTCTTAACTCAGTCCCTTGCTCTATTTGTTTCATCATCTTTTTCCCAGCAATCACAAACCTTGTTTATAATTTTCACCTTAAAAGGTATTTTTTAATATGCAGGCCACTGATAAAATATTTTGAAAATTTTTATCCTATATTATATATATATATATATAAACATCAAAGTAAGCAACAAGGATATCCAGAGCTAATGCAATACGATCGTTTCAAGCAACTCCATTTAGCTGAACAATGTAATCATTACATCAATTTAAATGCAGAGCAATCCTCAGCTGCATAAAGACATAGAATTTAATTAAATTAAAATTGATGGACACATAAGTATAATTTTACCTAAAGTCACCAAGAATGTAAGGAGATAGAGAACATGCTTTCTATCTCTTTACCTTCTTGGAGATTTTAGATAAAATTATACTAATGTGTCCATCTGTTTCAATTTAATTAAATTCAAAGCCTTTACGCAGCTGAGGATTGCTCTGCATTTAAATTGATGTAATGGTTGCATTGTTCAATTAAATGGAGTTGCTTGAAACGATCGTGCTGCATTACCTCTGGATATCCTTGTTGCTTATTTTGATTTTAATCACCTAATTTTGAAATTGTATGGATGATACCGTACTAAATTCTGGTGTCTGAACTTAAGTACCATATTCATCTGAATATATATATATATATAAAGGCGAGATGGCAACAAACTAAAAACATCCTTTTGCTGCAGGTAAAGGAATTCTTGTTGGCTGGACCAGGTCCCCGGTAGTTTGAGTCAAATGTAATTCAACAAAATAAAATGAACAGGGTCATTGGTTTATAAAATATTTGTGAGTGAAGCACAAATAGAAGCTAAACCGGATGATAAATAAAATGAAAAGGGCATTGATAGATAACGAAGCTAATTATGAAATATTAATTGAATGTCAGTATTGTAAGTATTAATTAAAAAAGGAAAATGAAATGAAAAGGAGTTAACTATGAGGAAACTTAACTGCGTAATTAATAATTATAAATAATTGTGAATTGTAAGGGATATAACTTAGAAGGAAAATAATTTTCAGAAAGGTAATCAGAATAATTCAAAGAAATGATAGAATTTACAATTCGTTTAATTAAGCATTTATTTACTCTTTAAGGATTCTAGTAACATATTTATACAGAAATATCAAATTTGATAAGATTGACAGAAATATAGGTTGACAATTATTATTATTATTATTCAACATTATGAATACTTATAAAATATTTGTTCAAACGCGTAAATAAGAAGAGCGAAAGGCTTACTCGCTCAGGTAAACATCGAGATCGTACAAAACATTTTAGTTTAATTACCGTGCCTTTGGCGCTGAGAGCTCATAAGGATAACGTTTAACTGAACACTGAATGTAGGACGTTTAAGCCGTTAAAAAAAGAAATGGACGTTGCCATCACAATTGTATTCATTACGATCCATAAATACGAAAACCACGCTATCATCGAGCTTGAAATGATAGACTTGTAGCAGCAGTTTTAATAACTTTAATATTATGAAGAAGAAAATCGAATGTAGATTTACACAGGTTGATATTGTGGTGTACTACACAACAATTTCTAGATGTCTTCTCTTGCTAGTTTGGAAATTCTGTAAAACCTACATCACCATAATCCAAGCCGGCACTAATATGATAATGAAAATAGGCAAACCATTATTATTTTTGATAATTTCTTCTCATTTAATATATTCGGAATTAATATTTTCGATGTTCCAGACTGAAGACGAGCAACGACTCAGAAACTAGTCTCTGTGTGTTGGCTTAGCTGGGTTGATGTGCTTATCTCCCCCTTGTAAACATAAGGAGACAGGAAATGTGTCAAGGCCGACAGGAAGCGTTGGTGCTTCCTAAGGCAAAAAGAGCAATAACATTATTCCCTTCATGGGACTGTCACATTAAGTTGACGGCATACAACTACTTTATATATATATATATATTTATATAATTTTAAAGTTTCACTTCTCCTTGTAGGCGCAGGAGTGGTTGTGTGGTAAGTAGCTGCTTACCAGCCACATGGTTCTGGGTTTATTACCACTGCGTGGTATCTTGGGCAAGTATCTTCTACTATAGCCTCGGGCCGACCAAAGCCTTGTGAGTGGATTTGTTAGACGGAAACTGAAAGAAGCCCGTCGTATATATATATATATATATATATATATATATTATATTATATATATATGCATGTATATTTACGTGTGTTTATATGTTTGTGCGTCTGTGTTTGTCCTTCCAACATCGCTTGACAACTGATGACGCTGTGCTTACGTCCCCGTAACTTAGCGGTTCGGCAAAAGAGACCGATAGAATAAGTACTAGTCATCTACATAATAAGTCCTGCGGTCGATTTGCTCGACTAAAGGCGGTGCTCCAGCATGGCTGCAGTCAAAAGCCTGAAATAAGTAAAAGAGTGAAAGAGCCATTAAAGCACGGAAACATCAAAACTCGTCGGTCTATTTAAATTATACAGCCTGATAGAACATAAAACGTGTATAAATTATTTCCCGTAATATGAACAAATGTCATACGGGTAAGCAAAATTAGCAAAACGTAAAGCAGTATAATTCAGATAGTAAAATTTGCGATAGACACGAATCTTAAAGCAGTTATTTTCCTATGCTTAATAATAAACTCGGATACAAGTAAGCACCATCCATCTTATAATGTGAATGAATACAACGATAGACATTAATAAAGTTTGTAATTACTTGCTGCCCTCAGTCATTAACCACATATCAGACAATACTAGTCGATGATTTTCTAATCTATAATCAAAAAAAGATGTAATTGATAAAGCAACCACATACTAGAATGAAGCACAAAGAACGAGTGCTTTCAGAAAGTGTAAGTATATTGTACACACACCAAGAAAAATGCTTAAACAAAGCAACAAGAAAATAATACCCTTTATTTCTTCATACACTATAAATACACCTTTCTAATCTTAAGATATCCACAAAACTTCACTTCTGTTAGACACTATATCTAACAGTAATTTAGACTAATTTTGTTATATTTCTGTAGGTATTATAAGGCCACAAATTTTCAACTAATTTGAAATATTCTGAACAAGCACAATTATTCAATCATGGATGTAACTGTATAAATATCGCTAATTTTCCTCTCAACAATGAGTACAGGATGAAAAAGCTGGCGTAAATAACCAAAAGATTTTTTTCTGTTTGGCTGCCACTTTTCAGTTTCTTCAATTTTGTTCCAGTTGATTTAAAATTTGGTGTATTGATGTAGTTTTGTATGCTAATTATTGAAACTCAGTTTTGCAATAAATCAATAATTGAACAGTTAACTGCTTCCAATGTTGTATGGTATTGCCATTGATGTGCTAAAATATTTATCATATTTGTTAATAAAACCGATTTGAAACACGGAACTTCATCATAATGAAGAATAGATAAAAAAGAGCATAGAGAAAACAAAGGGGAATGTTGAATATGGTTGTAATCATACCATTTTGCTTGTGTATCTCTTTGGGACGTTAAGTAAATGACTAGTCCATATATATATACACAAATATATATATATATATACACAAATATACATATATATATATATATATATATATATAATATATTATATATATATATTATGTGTGTGTGTGTGTGTGTGTATACATATATATATATATAATACACAAATATACATATATATATATATGTGTGTGTGTGTGTGTGTGGTGTATACATATATATATATATATATATATATATATATTATATATATATATATATATATTCGAACTATTTTGGATTCTTTGCATCAATTTAATTTTTTCTTTCTTTGCAAATAAATTTGATTGCAAAGAATTCAAATTTGATGGCAAAGATCCAAACTAGATCGAAAACATCTATATATATATATATATATATATACTAATAATATATATTATATACATACATACACATACACACATATGTACAGATATAGAAATATATCATTTATATCAGAATAGATATACTTACAGATATACGTTTGTATGAAAATATGTACAAACATCAACATTGCGCTTAGTCATACAGTACAGCCACAGTGAGACTGATTACATTCCCTATAAAGATACTGTAACTAGCTTACGCATACAAGCACCTACAAGTACAATCATATATACCTATTTGCTTCATTTTGCGTTATCATTATCATAATAACATGTATACAGAATTTATATAGCATTCGGGCATTTATAGATATCGCTTTCCATCATTTTCTACCTCCCCTTTAGTTCTCCCGCCTTTCCAGCTGACTTTATTAATACTTGATGTCACACAATTAAAGCAATAGTGAAACGTATTAATGCATAAATGGGGCTGTATATAAGGTTTAAAGTGCTTATATGACACAACTGTTTCAAGATTTGTATTTATGTATGTATGTATGTAGGTAGGTACGCACGCACCTACGTACGTATGTACATACATACATACATACATACATACATACATACATACATACATACATACATACATACATACATACATACATACATACATACATACATACATACATACATACATACATACATCCTATATACTCTTTACTCTTTTACTTGTTTCAGTCATTTGACTGCGGCCATGCTGGAGCACCGCCTTCGGTCGAGCAAATCGACCCCAGGACTTATTCTTTGTAAGCCTAGTACTTATTCTATCGGTCTCTTTTGCCGAACCGCTAGTTACGGTGACGTAAACACACCAGCATCAGTTGTCAAGCGATGTTGGGGGGACAAACACAGATGCACATACACACACACACACACACACACATATATATATATACGAAAGGATCAAATACAAAGTTAGGCTCGGTGGAATTTGAACGCACAACGTAAAGACGGGTGCAATGCCGCCAAACGTTTAACTCGGCATGCTAACGAATCTGCCAACTCGCCACTTAATGTATTTACAGGTTATTAATGGTGTTAGCAAAAGCTCACAATCTTTTAACACACACACACACACACACACACACACAATATATATATATATAATATATATATATATATATATATATATATATATAATATATATATATATCTATTTGGGAAAAATGAAGTTCGAAATGCTGCTGTATTATACAATTTTTACTTTTATATATCCATTATAACAACACTTTTCAGTTCCTGAAAATGACCTTTCAAAAAAAGTTATATTAAAAAAAAGACAGCTCATCCGTCAAACACAAAAATTCATTTATAATACACAACGTATGGCAGAATCTTAGAGTTTCATGTATAGTTGATATTCAGTTCATGTATGTGATATATAGTTTTTGAATATAGTTCAAAGTGTTTCGATGCAGTGGCCCACGGTGGCGATACGTATTCAATACAAAAAACAGATACAGTGGTGGAAAGCGGTCGCATATATAGGCGCAGGAGTGGCTGTGTGGTAAGTAGCTTGCTTACCAACCACATGGTTCTGGGTTCAGTCCCACTGCGTGGCACCTTGGGTAAGTGTCTTCTGCTATAGCCCCGGGCCGACCAAAGCCTTGTGGGTGGATTTGGTAGATGGAAACTGAAAGAAGCCCGTCGTATATATGTATATATATATGTGTGCGTGTATGTTTGTGTGTCTGTGTTTGTCCCCCTAGCATTGCTTGACAACTGATGCTGGTGAGTTTATGTCCCCGTAACCTAGCGGTTCGGCAAAAGACACCGATAGAATAAGTACTGGGCTTACAAAGAATAAGTCCCGTGGTCGAGTTGCTCGATTAAAGGCGATGCTTCAGCATGGCCGCAGTCAAATGACTGAAACAAGTAAAAGAGTAAAAGAGTATATATAATATTATTATATATATATATATATATATTATACACGCATATATATATACAATGATTGGACAAAAAAAGGCGCCATATTTACTGGAAAATAGCAATCGATACAAATACGACGCCATTGTAAAGCTTCACTGCGTATATAATGGCAAATACGTGTGTGTGCAACAAACATGAAAAATTTGTCTTACCTCTAGGAAGAACATTCGATAAATGGACAACCCAGAATCAGATAATGCATCTGACTCTTCAAATACGTTTGACAACGTAAATTTGATCAGTCTTCATCAGCTGCATTTACCTAGAAAATATTTCAAATGTTGCCATATCAATGCTAGTATACTCGCCTGAACGCCTAGCCGTTAACAGAACGAGAACATTAAAAAAAAGTTTTCAATGAAATATATAGCAATACAAACGTATTACTTTCCAGTAAAACAAAACCCCATAAGGGTAGAAGCATACATATTCGAAGAGTCAGAAACCCGTCCTGTATTATCCGGTTCTGGGTTGTCCATTTATTGAATGTTCTTCCAAGAGATAAGACAAATTTTTCATATTTTTTGCACATCCACGTCTTTGCCAGTATATACACAGTGAAGATTTACTATAGCGTCGTAT
>NC_043000.1:161718-169218 GCF_006345805.1 Octopus sinensis
TGACAGAGGAGACTCGCCATTTTGGAAGTTTGGGATATATATATATATATATATATATATATATAAGAGAGTTACCATTAAGTGGTGTAGAAAACACTTGGTGTTAAACTGATGGTATTATTAAAATAATATCTAATTTTTCACCCTTATTTATGAATGTATATATATATATATATATATATATTATATATATAACGGGAAGGTTTACGAAAATAAACAAAAGTCGAAGGCAGGTGGAGTACAAACAATGTATTAGTATATATATATATACATATATATATATATATATATGTATGTATATATATATGTGTGTGTGTGTGTATGAGAGAGAGAGAGAGAGAGAGGAGAGAGAGAGAGAGAGAGAGAGAGAAAGCGGGAGAGTAATATTTATAAAATATTTATAAAATGAACTCAAATGTAGTTCTGCCCAACACTGCAAGATACGGAAACCTCTATAATTGGACCGTTTTAATTGCTCGTTTTAATTAGCTATGGTTGATATCACAGCCTAAGAACCTATGACGGAACTGGATACGTTTCAAGTCATTCTTCCTACGAATCGTTATAGTAATCATTATTCTTGTTCTTTTTATCTAGATGCTGGCTCTGACTCTTCATCGACGAACATTACTTTTGGTGCAAGCTTCATATCGTGCGCAGTTCACTTCGACAAAAAAAATGAACTGAAAAACTGCTTTGGAATTCCGTTTTACTCATCCGTTTTCCTTTGAAGAGGAACTCTTGTGCTCGAAATATCGCAAGATGAATAAATAATTGTTTTATACAAAATGAAAATTTACATTGTTACAACTTTTTAAAGATTGAATTATTATTTAAATAACACTGTGCTTCATGTATACATACATACATGTACACACGAACACACACACACACACACACAAACACACACACAAACACACACACACATATACATACATATATATATATCGCCTAGCAAAATTTTAACGAAGACCGTCAAACTAGGAGACCTTTAGATATCATAATGAATATATCTAATTATATGATAGAACAGGGTAGGTGGTTCATTAATAAGCGTGATCAGAGAGATTAAAATCATGAGTTGAATAAAAGAGTATACATTCATTTCAATGCAAATACAAAACGCATATAGACACATGCACAGACACACACATCCACACACGCACATACATACTTATACATACACACTCTCACTCTTACACTCTCACACACTCACTCTCTCTCTGTCTCTTTCTCTTCTTTCTTAAGCACACACACACACACATGCGTGTATGCTGGGATTGTACTTTTCTCTGACATGGAAAACCACTATTTGTTTCTCCGTGTGTGTGTGTGTGTGTGTGTATGTGTGTGTGTGTGTGTGTGTTTGCGTGTGTGTTTTGTGTTGTACGTGTGTTCATGCGTATTTGTGCGTGTCTATGTGCTTGTCTAGCTGTGTATGCGTTTGTGTTTGTGCGCTTGATTGCGTGTTTGCGTGGGCTTTCAGATTTATATACATTCATATACATGCATATATACGTATGGAAATATATAGATAGCTAGCTATATACATACATGCATGCATTCTATGTGTTTGTATATATACATATATATATATATATATATATATATATATATATATATATATATATATATATATATATATATATATACATATATACATATACACATATATATATATATATATACACATAACTAAGTGTGCATGTGTGTGTGTGTGTGTGTGATGGAGCCAGTTTCTGAGTGTTTCTGTACCCGTGTGTTTTCATTTTTCTGTATGCGTGTCTGTCTGTGATCTTATACGAACGAGTGTTCAGAAATCTTTCGAGATAAATATTGCCCGAGGAAGCAGTATGCCATGAGGAACAATGTTTATACATGAGGTGATGTTGTGAATAGGAAGTAATTGTTCTATAAAATCTAACAATTATTCTATTAATAAAGACCGGTTCTATTTTCAGACACACCAACCGGAGAACTGAAGCCAAAATAACTTCTTAAGAATGCCACCACTATCTTTTATAATTCCTTCTTTTGCTTTGCTTGTTGTTATTAATATGGAGCGACAGAACTGGTTAAAACACTGAACTAAATGCAGTACAGTGTTTAAGCTTTATTATTCTGTTTTCTCAGTTCGAATCACACTGGAATCATACCGTTGTCTTTCACTCCAGGAGGTTGATAAAAGTTAAGTAAGTGTCAAGTATTGTAGTTATTTTGTGTCGCTTAAGTTCCATGTTTTAATACTTATGACTTACGTAAGGCAGCGAGCTGGCCGGGTCGTTAGCAGTCTGAGTAAAATATTTAGCGCCATTTTGTCCGTCTTTTCATCTTGAGTTCAAGCGCGGCCGAGGTTGGCTTTGCTTTCATCATTTTGGTGTCGCTAAAATAAGTACAAGTTGAACCACTAGAGTCTATGTTATCGACTTGTCCTCTCCCACGAAATTGTTGGCCTTGTGCCAAAATTTGAAACGAATATATGTGGAATACGTAAGGAGGTGAGCTGGAAGGTGCGTTAGCATGACGGGCAAAAGCTTAACATTTCGTCCGTCCTTACGTTATAATTTCAAATTCCACCGAGATCGGCTTTGCCTTTTAGCCTTTCGATGTCGATAAATAAGAACCATTTGAACTCTGGGGTCGATGTAATCGACTTATCCCCTCCTCCAAAAGTGCTGCCTTCTGCCAAAAATTGAAATCAATATTTGTGCAACATGTCAAACGGGGGGGGGGGCATTCTCTTTTTTTCGTTGTGGTCGTTTGTTAGGCTAAATTAGTCTTAGACCGCATTCAGTGGAGCGTAGGCTCCTAGTAGGGCTTCACATGCTGGAAAGGTCAAAGGATAGGGGTCAAGCTAGTATTGACTTCTTCCCAGTGGTGAAAATGGGTTTGCATAAGGCCAAAACCCCTACCTCGAAAAAATACAAAGTTACAGAAGAATCAATGACAATTGAAAAACAACAAGCCCTGGGAGAGGAAGGGCTTCTTTCTAGAAAACGTACGAAACCACAAGGGAGGTGGGAGAGAGAACCTCCCATAAATAGCTGGTGGCAGAATACTGAGGCTGAACTGAAAAAGCGGGGATCCAAATGGAGAAAAGCAGAAAAGACAGCCTGCAGTTAAAGACAGGGGACAAAACGACATCGATGGCCTATAATCTATAGATACTTAATGAATGATGTCAATATGAGATATCACGTTCATTAATATGTAAGAGAATAATGGATGATTCGTGTTCCGTTTGTGCTTCGTATTACACCCAATTTAACGATTCTTTTCATTTTCTGGGAGTTAAAAACGTAAGCAGCATAGTCATCGCATTTATTACTCTGCAATGCAGAGTGTGCTTGTTTTTGAACTGACACCATTAAGATATTACTTCAGGCGACACGTCGCTCAACCCGGCATTGATGTTTGTTGCACTTTCCCGGATCTTGAAGGCTTCGTTTCTTGCTACGACGAGGCTGCTAAGCAGAATTTGGATTCAGAACGCATAGCGAATGAACGATATGATAACGTATTTCGTCTCATCCTCGGACAAATTTCAATATCGACAGCTGGTTTATTTACTGACACTAATATTTAAACTTAGAACTCGAAGTGCCACACACAGCATGAAGGCCTTTTTTGTTTTACGACAGTATAACCAATTCGTACATCTACTGTCTTGGATTTGTCCAATGATTCTCAATCGCTTGACTCACTGAAAAATTTCAAAACAATATTTTTTGTTTCAGAAAATACTCAAATTCAAACGGAGCTCTCCCTCTCAAACACTTCTTTTATAAACACGTACTTAAATAGGCGGAGGTAAAGAATATGCACAACACCCTATTTCGGCGTAACCCTAACCGTAAACACTGGGAGTGCGCATTCTAGACCTTCGCCCATAAATACATATACATACATCATTTTTGTGCATGAGAGAGAGGCTGTATTTCGTCATAACATAGCGAAAAATTGATGTCTTTTAATGCAATTTTTTTTATTGTGGCTTATTTTAATACAATATTTATATGTACATTTTCATAAATGTTTGTCTGAGTACAATTCAACGAATGTATGAAACATCGGACAAAAGTGATACATTAGAAGCAAATCAAAATATTGTCCGAAAATGAACTTAAAATTGTGCGACCCAGCGTAGTTGCCGAGGTTATTTTAGTTGTAAAAAAGAGCTGTTGAGTCAAAAACACGGTTTACTTGGTAGATAGATAATAAGCAGCTTTCTTTATTATAATACACATGTGACTAATTCGGAGAAACATTACTTTCATTATTTACACATCGTCACTCTCGTAATGCAAGTCTTTGTTATTTTGGTTCAATTTGAAAGTGTGAAACTATTTTCATTTTGTAATAAAACCTGGTCGTTGTAAAGAAATATATTTGAAATAACTATAGCTGGTTATTGAGATAACGTCGAAAATATGTAAATGAAAATAAAGTTTATTTGACATGTGTGACTGGGTTGATTTTTCTGGAAGGCGGCGAGCTGGCAGGATCGTTAGCATGCCGGGCAAAATGCTTGAACAGTATTTCATCTGTTCAAATGCCGCATGGATCAACTTTGCTTTTCATCCTTTTGGGGTCGATAAATTAAGTACCAGTGAGACACTGGAGTCGATATAATTGACTGGTCCCCGCTCCCAGAATTTCCAGCCTTGTGCCTATAGTAGAAAGGATTTGATTGTTCTGGTCTTAACATCAGTTGGTAAGAAGTCATTTGACGACACCCGTTTGTTTGTAATTGGCAGGTTCAATCCGAGGAATATTGAAATAATACTCATCTTGCCCATACCACAGAATAAGATCATACTGGAGAGCATCATAAGAGGGATGAGTCTGTGAAACACGTTTAAGTTTGTTACCTTGGACACCAATGAAAATATCATGATTTTCAATGGGATCATCTACCATAAGGATGGCCACTTCTTTAGATGTGGGCCACACACTCATAGAATTAATAATATTGAAAACAGCGAAACGTACACACACGAAGTACAAGCTAAACGAAATCTTGTCAATATAGGTGCAAATCATGGATGGAAGCACTCCGTCGGTTACGACGACGAGGGTTCCAGTTGATCCGAATCAACAGAACAGCCTGCTCGTGAAATTAACGTGTAAGTGGCTGAGCACTCCACAGACACGTGTACCCTTAACGTAGTTCTCGGGGATATTCAGCGTGACACAGAGAGTGACAAGGCCGGCCCTTTGAAATACAGGTACAACAGAAACAAGAAGTAAGAGTGAGAGAAAGTTGTGGTGAAAGAGTACAGCAGGGATCACCACCATCCCCTGCCGGAGCCTCGTGGAGCTTTAGGTGTTTTCGCTCAATAAACACTCATAACGCCCGGTCTGGGAATCGAAATCGCGATCCTATGACCACGAGTCCGCTGCCCTAACCACTGGGCCATTGCGCCTCCACAAGGTGCAAAACATACTTTCTATAGTATAGATATGCTATAAAAAATGGAAAGTCATCAATTTAGCAAAAGTTAGTATGTGTCACCAATGAAAGAAAGTACATAAAATCATGTACTAAATGTTATAAAATTCACAATTGAATGAATCTCATGGTGAAGAAAATTCAGACGGCATGATTCAATTTCTCGTACAAAAATAATTCATTTTACAATTTTAAAACGAACACTGAACCAAGTGTATAAAAAGGAAGATGCGGTTTTTGAACTGTGTAACATTATAGGCTGTAAAATAAATACTGAGTAACGCAGTAAAAAGGATGTGCGACGCTGATATTCACAGTGGTGAAGAATACAAGGACTGTTAAAAAAACATTATCTTGAAACTGGTTAGAAGGAGTGGAATAACATTTCTGTAATTATACTGAAAGAGCTGCTGAGGCTTTCTACTTCGCCAAGTTTCCGAATTTGTTATAATAACCAGAATAATATATATATTTTTTAGATATATTTGCGAGTATTGTGAGCGGTGTTAAATCAACCAAATCATTATGTTGGTAGTACTTGAAAGTGAACGTTGTTGTTTGTTTGAAATCCAGGCCGCAAGAAAACTTTCAATATTGGCGCATTTCACTGTTGGAGGTGGGAGTTACATACATAAAATAAGAGACACACACACATACACACACATGCACACACGTACTTTAACGCACACGTGAAGCCTCTTTCCCTGTGAGTGTCTGCCTCTGTCTTTAGATGTGTGTGTGTGTGTGTGTGTGTGCGTGTGTCAGTCATCGCAAAAATGTATGTATAGTGACAGACAGAAACACCGTCACACACATACTTTTCATTCATTGGCCTAACGTACGTAACAAACGCGCGAACACATATACAAAATGTGACAGCATCGTCGTTGTGGTGGTGGTAAAACATGTCGTTTACAATAGGTGACTAAAAGAAAAATGATAAGCTTGAATTAGTGTAATCTAAATAAGTGATTGAAAATATAGTTTAGTTGGTAGCCAAAATCTTATGAATCTATTGATACTCCATACGTCAAAAACGGTAACTCGGTTTTGGAATGCATAAATAACATACACACACACACACACACACACACACAAACACTCTTTTATATATATATATAAGATATACATAGCACCTGGTGAGGATTTCATTATTGAAAGATGTTTCGTCCTTAAGTTTCATTCCAAACGTTGTCTATGTACACACACACACACACACACATATACACACACACACACGCACATACACACACATGTATGTATATGTGTACATATGTATGTGTGTCTATGTGTGGGTTTATGTGTGTTTATGTTTATGTTTATGCAAAGCACAAAGAAGAGATAGCGATAAATTTTATCTATCTAAACATTTTCGCATTACAGATCGCAGGCGAAGGAGAACATCCTATTGTTCTCTTAAGTAAATAGTAAATTCATTGGGAATTCTTATATAAACACGCTGACATATGACCAACGTTGAACCCCTTGTTCGCAAAATCACCGAACCTGGAACTTAACTATGGTCTGTCTATAGCACTTAATCAGTATTACCTGACACATTTGGGTCTCAATAGCACTATTACCGCATACATATATATATATATATATCACCGTGACTGACCAGGCTATCAGATGTTGTTACACATCGCTGGTCACAATGCGCTTCGCATTGTTTTAGCCTTCAAATGACGCCACCCCGCTGGCTAAGCGAGCAGGCCACATATACATATATATCTATATATATATATATATATATATATATATAGATATATATATATATATATACATACATATATACAGGGAGGGTCAAAGTATTTAGGAATCAAAAATTGGTAATAAAATCCGTATTCCTGTTACAAATTTATTGAAACAAATGATGCATGTTGTTTATTACATGGGAAAATTAAAGTAAATCTTCGTATTCCAACGTAAGCACCGGTGGTGCCAACAAGTTTCCTCAAACGGCCAGGGATGGAATGAACAATCTTCTGAAGGACGTCGTCTGGGATATCAGTGAGAACCTCCTGAATCTGTCTCCAAGTCCTCCA
>NC_043000.1:179218-181718 GCF_006345805.1 Octopus sinensis
GACTTTTCCCGTTTGATTTTTGCTCCTGTCACCGCTTCGTAGTCTTTCAGTGTCTCGCCGACCCGCTCGATGTGCTCGTGGCTTGACACTATGACGGTGACGTCGTCCGCGTATGCAGACACGCTCGTCCCGCATCCCAATTCTCGCGGGATGCCCCTTAGAGTCGCCAGCTTCCGCAGTAGTGGCTCAAGAGTCAATACGTATAGAAGCGCCGAGAGGGGGCATCCCTGACGGACCGAACGTGCAATGTCGAAAGGTCTCGATAGATGTCCATTTACGCGAATTACCGAACGGATGCCTCTGTACAAGGCAGCTATCCAACCGCGGAAGACGGGACCGAAACCAGCCGCTCTCAGGACTGCCTCCAAGTATCGATGGTCTACCCTATCAAAGGCTTTCGATTGATCCAAGTTGATCAGGGCCCCACCCATGCCAGGTTCGTTAACTACCCTGTCTATGATGTAGCGCATCAGATGGAGGTTGTCATGGATGGTCCGGCCCGGCACGGCGCACGTTTGTGCGTTGTCGACCAGTTTCTCGATGACAAGCGCCAACCTCTTGGCTAACACCTTTGTCAAAATTTTCAGGTCTGCATTGAGCAGCGTGATTGGTCTAAAGTTATCTATAATGTTTCCCTTGTTTGGATCTTTCTTCAGCAGAGTTACAGCTCCTCGACTCACAAAACCGGGTATGCTCCCGTTTTGCTGCCAGTTGCAGTATACCGCTGCCAAGACGTCTCCAAACAGGTCTGGCATACAATTGTAAAACTCGTAGGGTAGACCATCCAAACCCGGTGATTTGTCCCTCGAGCATTCTGCTATCGCTTCCTGCACTTCCGCCGCCGTGATGGCACCTTCGCAGCACCCCGCCTTTCTTGTCGAGAGTCGTGGCAGGCTATGTAGGTAGGCACTGAAGTCCACCCTACGTTCTTGCCCTCCACTCGTCCCGAACAGTCGGGCAAAATGCTGCTGAAAGGCCTCACACATTTTACTTGGCTCGAGCAATTCGCGCCCCTGTTCATCTACCAGTGACCGAATGGTGGCTTTGTTGCCCTGTTGCACCTCTGCCACCCGGGCCTCTCTCGCGGCTCCAACACCTTCGTTCCTTAGAGCACGCATCCTAGCTCTGACAGCACATCCTTCGTGTTTGGCGTTGAAGTGTTGGTCGAGGGCCAACCTCGCCGCCAAAACGTCGGATGCGATGCCGCTTCTAATTGCCTCTTCTAGCTTCTTAACTAGCTCACCCTCTACTCTATTTCTATCTATGGCTAGTGCTTTGCTGTACCTAATCGCTTCTGCTTTTACTGCTCTCTTGAGGGCAAACCACCATTTGTTGTTGATGATGGCTCCCGTCAAAGCCCTCTTTACTAGTGTGCTAATCCGGTCTCTGAAAACTTGTCTGGACGGGAATGAGGCGTTCAGTTTCCAGTACCCAGGACCCTGTCTATGGGCCTTATCTAAGTCTAGCATACACGACACCAATTTGTGATCCGTGTAGCTGACTGTGTGGAATTGTGGACATCCTAAGTTATCCTTGTCTACTGTCCTACACAGTATCCTATCTAGATACGATCTCGACGACCCACTGCGGTTGCTCCATGTCCACGTTGGTGCATTTGGGTGGTCGAGTCGGTACCTGTCAGACAGTTGGAATCGTCTGAGCAGGTCCCTGAGGCATTTGCATCCCCTTCTGTTTCTGTCTCTACCCACGTAGTCTACATGCGTGTCCAAGGTAGCATTCCAATCCCCCACTAAGAGTAAAGGACGAGACGTTCCCAAGAATACTTCTAGACGTCGAAAGAAATCCGCCCGACCTGTTAAGGACGGTGCGTAGACTGATACGAGTCGAAAAGCGTACCCATTGCTGCCGTCAACATCCAGAACGATCAGTCTACCCTCCGGGTCTACGAATATCGTCTTGACTTCGAGATCCAGGCTCTTGTGAAAAAGTACCGCGGTGCCACTACCGCCCATCCTCGGCAGACAGGGAGCGTAGATAGATAGATAGATAGATAGATAGATAGATAGATAGATAGATAGATAGATAGATAGATAGATAGATAGATAGCGGTATATAGGTATGTATACGTAGAAGCGAAAACTTTATTTCGTGTTAATGAAACAATACTTCCGACTTGGATGTCTTTCTAAATTTCGTACATGCCAACAGAATAACCATTTGTTTCTGCATTTGCTATAATCTTTTACTCCACTAAGCCCTCTCCCCCACGTTTCTCTTCCTCCCTTCATCTGTCTATCCCTTTCAAAAAAGAAAAAATGAATGAATAGATAGATAAATAATAAATAAATAAATAAGATAAAAAAAACAGGAACATATGTTTGTCTTTCACGTGGAGAACTATTGCAATCAGGAAAAAATAGCAAGTGAATATTTCATAAACAAAAATAAGTTCTCGCAAAATGAAGAGCAGTTGATTTACTGCGCACCGTGATCTGCAAAACTATTAATGTTTCATCAGAGAAGTTAGCTGATACTGCAT
>NC_043000.1:184218-191718 GCF_006345805.1 Octopus sinensis
ACAGTTGGCTGCAAAATAACTTGCTGGGTTAGTTACAAAAGAAAGTGAAATGAAGGGTTTTGCTAAAAAAGAAAAAAAAAATGAAAATGAATGAATTTAAGTGCTGGCGGATCGTGACCACGACTTCTACAGTAATGCGTCCAGCACTGTAGCAACAATGCCACGTGCCTTTACATCCCCCTTGAAGATAGATGCATTGTATTACGGCTGATATGGTGTTAAAAAAAAATAATGTTTTCACTTGATACTAGTATCAATTATATTTATATTCACAGCTTTGTGGTTTTGTAAGCATATTCAGTCGACTCCAGTACTTGATTGATTATATATTTTATGGACCTCAACAAAAATCTTAAGCTCGTTAAGACTTGAACTTAGAACGCAAAAAGGGTGGGAAAAAGTGCCGCAGACGTTTTGTGCACCACTCCACCGATTCTAATAGTAATAGATATCGATTTCAAATTTTGACACAAGGCTAGCAATTTTGGAGGAAGGATTAAGTCTAATACATCGACCCCAGTGTCAACTGGTACTTATTTTATCGACACCGAAAGAAGGAAAGGCAAAGTCGACCTTGACGGAATTTGATCTCAGAACGTAGGGATGGACAAAATGCTGTTAACCATTTTGCCCAGCATGCTAACGATTCTGCTAGCTCACCGCCTTTATAGTAACAGATATTATCAATAATTTTTCTAAGATCAGTTCAAGTCAATGATAAATAATAATTATGGTTTCGAAGTTTAGAACAAGCCTAGCAGTTTAAGTGGAGGGCGCAAGTCGATTACATCAACCCCAGAGCTCAACTAACATTCTATTATTGATCCCGAAAGGATGAATGGTAAAGTGGACCTCGGGGAATTTAAACACAGAAAGTAAAGTCGGAAGAACTGCCACTAAGCATTTTGCCCTAATCTCTAACGATTCTGCCAGCTCGGTGCCTTAAAAATAAATATTAATAAAAAAAAAAGAATAGGCAGGATTAGACAATGTAGTCTGGGCCGCAGTGTACTCTTTCTTATTGTCGAAGCACTGAATATCATGGACGTTCTATGCCAGCGATTTCCAACCGGGGTCCATGATGCCCCTGAGGGTCCGTATAAGATTTTTTGGGGTCCATACAACAAAATGGTAAACTGGGGATCTACAATAGTATTTTTAGGGCCCCCGAAAAAATGTTGCTTCAGAAGTGTGTATTGGTATGTATCGCAAGAAACGGGTTTCTTTCTCTAGCATTTAACATAGTTCAACCTACGCAAGTTAATGTGCGAAATACCAAATAAGAATTTTGAAAGAAATATCTATAAAACTCGTTTGCAAACATCGCTTGGTTGTGAGGTGCTCCAGAATGAAATAGCAATTAAAAGTATCCTTAGATAAAAAGTCGTCTTGTGATATACAGAACACAATGTGAAGCGAAGCTATTATGCTAAACACACAAATCATAAGTGTCAGTGATATTTTCCATTGGTTCGTAGTCGATATATCGGTAATATGTGAATTGTGGTCCTTAGTGCTTTCGTTTTGAGTATTAGGAATAGTGTAGTCGATATCAGTTTTGAAATTCGGGGATCAACGGTATACAAATAACGAAATACATTTTTTTTCGCTAATGCTTTACCATAGCATCAATCTGATATATAACAATAATGCAACAGACAGAATACCTATAAAAAAAAGAACAATTTGATTTCAAATTTTGGCACAAGGCCAGCAATCATGCGAAAGTTTCTCTCTCCACCATTCGATCGCCACAAACATAATCGTTATCACCTTTACAATCTGTCATTAGCTCCACTAATACTATCCTCTCCGCCTTAATAATATCTCACCAATTATAAATTTACTATTATAAATTTACTATTATAAATTTACTACCGCTACTCATTTTACCGACCCCGAAAGGATGAAAGGCAAAGTAAACCTCGGCGGGATTCGAACACAAAGTAAAGACAGACGATATGCCGCTAAGCATTTTGCCCGGCGTGCTCCCGATTCTGCCAGCTCGCAGATAATTTACAGTAATTCTGAGACCCACATCACTGGCATAGGCTGCAATATTTTCAGGCCCCCAAATTTTTATCATCGTTATCCTTTTTCTTCTTCTCCTCCTCCTTCTGCTCGTCGTCGTCGTCATCCTCTTCCATTCTCATCCTCATCACCATTACCATTCTCATCATCCACCCATCAGCATCACCACCGCTATCGTCAAGAAGTGGAGGTGATGGTGGTAGTAGCGGTGGTAGTTGTAGAGGTGGTGATGATGGTGGTAGGGGTGGTAGTGGTGGTGGTAGTAGTGGTGGTAGTTGTAGTGGTGGTGATGGTAGTGGTGATGATGTTGGTAGGGGTGGTAGTGGCGGTGGTGGTGGTGGTGGTGGTAGCGGTGATGGTGGTGGTGGTGGTGGTGGTGGTGGTAGAAGTGGTAGTGCTGTTACAGCTGCTGTTGCTGCTGCTGCTACTGCCACTGCTGCTGCTGCTGATGATAATAATGACCTGTGTCTGTGGTGAAACGAAAGACTAGAAATCGTATCTCTCTCTACGAAACAATACAAAATCAGAGAAAGAAAAAAACAAAAAAAACACAAATACACAACAAACAAACAAATAAATAAAAATACAATGTCTGAAGTGTTGAGATAGACCAAACAAGACTGTTAGTGGAGCCAAGCTTCTATCATACACATCGCCATCGTGTCATTTTCTACTAAGTTTATCTCAGTTTTCGCCTTTTTGTCTTCGCAGTTTCGGCGCTTAATTTAGATTAGCAAGTCTCATCTATATAGAGCAGATGGCTCAGCTAACCGCCCGATGGTGTTCTGCTGGCTTGCTGGCTTTCGTTAAAAGCAATTTATGAGAACTGTTAAGCCTTCTAAAACTCTACTACGATCTCCATTTTCATGTTGGATTTCGTTAATGATGTCGACTTAGCATCGATGGTATTGAGTAAAGAAAGCCATTTGGATAACGGAAAAAGCTATGTACTTAGGTGGAGGTTAATACATCCATTTACACCTGGTGATCTTCTTCTTATCTTTGAGCCTTGTTTGTTTCTCTTGTATATAATGTTATATCATAATATTTATGGTGGTGGAAGGCGGCGAGCTGGCAGAATCGTTAGCACGGCTGCCGTTACGTTGTGAGTTCAAATTCCACCGAGGTCAACTTTGCCTTTCATCCTTTCGGGGTCAATAAATTAAGTACCAGTTGCACATTGGGGTCGATGTAATTGACTTAATACCTATGCCTGTCCTTGTTTGTCCCTTATATGTTTAGCCCCTTGTGGGTAGTAAAGAAATAGGTATTTCGTCTGCTTTTACGTTCTGAGTTCAAATTCCGCCGAGGACGACTTTGCCTTTCATCATTTCGGGGTCGATTAAATAAGTACCAGTTACGCACTGGGGTCGATATAATCGACTTAATCCGTTTGTCTGTCCTTGTTTGTCCTTTCTGTGTTTAGCCCCTTGTGAGTAGTAAAGAAATAGGTATTTCGTCTGTCTTTACGTTCTGAGTTCAAATTCCGCCGAGGTCGACTTTGCCTTTCACCCTTTCGGGGTCGATAAATTAAGTACTAGTTGCGTACTAGGGTCAATCTAATCGACTGGCCCCTCCCCACAGATCTGGGGCCTAGCGCCTAAAGTAGAAAAGAATATTTCTGACGATGATAGTGGTGGTGGTGGTGGTGCTACTGTCGTTGCTGCTGCTGGTGCTAATGTTGATGATGGTCGTCATGATGTTGAAGATGATGATGAAGGTGTTGCTGCTGCCGCTGTACCACCACCACCACCACCACCACCACTACCATCACACCACCACTATCATTACCATTACCACTGCCACCACGGCTGATATCACACTACCATTACCACCACCATTACCACTACTACCATTACCAATGCCACCACTACTAGCACCACCATCACCAGAACCATCACACCACGATTACCATCACCACTTCCACTGCCACCACTACCATCACATAATGATTACCACCACCACCACCATTACTAACACCACCACCACCACCACCACCACCAGCACTACCTATTTCTTTACTACCCACAAGGGGCTAAACACAGAGGGGACAAACAAGAACAGACAAACGGATTAAGTCGATTACATCGACCCCAGTGCGTAACTGGTACTTAATTTATCGACCACGAAAGGATGAAAGGCAAAGTCGACCTCGGCGGAATTTGAACTCAGAACGTAACGACAAACGAAATACCGCTGAGCATTTCGTCCGGCTGCTAACGTTTCTACCAGCTGACCACCAGCACTACCACCAACACGAAAAGTAATCACTGCAGTACTCCGTCACTGACATTACCTATACTATCAACCACAATGATAATATCCAACGCTAGCATCAACACGAACTGCACCAACACCAACTTTACAACCCTACAAGTGAGCCTCCACATGGTCGATCGATCAGTTAGGAGTCGCTGCTAAAATCTCCCTCAAATCATACTTCAAATTATAAAACAAGAGAAGAAAACATTAGATAATGTAATCCAAGATATACTTGGACGGTATAAAGTGGATGTTCGTGACTTGAATGTATTTGGACGCAGGTTTGTTCGAACCGAGGGTGCCAGTGGTCTCAACAGACCATCATTTTGGTCAATCTGCTAGAAATTGTAGCCAAATATCCCTCAAATTACATCCTATTCAGGATTACATACTCTTTACTCCGTTACGAGTTTACTTGTTTCAGTCATTTAACTGTGGCCATGCTGGAACACCACCTTTAGTCGAGCAAATCGACTAGTACTTATTCTATCGGTGTCTTTTGCCGAACTGCTAAGTTACGGGGTCGTAAACACACCAGCATCGGTTATCAAGCGATGTTGGGGGGGACAAACACAGATGCACACACACACACACACATACACACACACACACACACACACACACACACACACACCACACACACACACATATATATATATATATATATATACATACATATGGATATATACGACCGGCTTCTTTCAGTTTCCGTCTACCAAATCCACTCACAAGGCTTTGGTCGACCCGAGGCTATAGTAGAAGACACTTGCCCGGAACCATTAAGTTGGTAAGTAAGCAACTTACCACACAGCCACTCATACATTTGCGTTGTTTCTTCGCTTCGTTGTCTCTACTGCCGCAGCTTTTGTGTCACTAAAAGTGCAAGATTAATACCATCTCAACCCGGCTCTAGAGAATGTTTCCGTTTGTCGCCTGTTGTCCTAGAATCCATTTGCTGTCCCATCACATTGATTGCAGACAAGTTCCCCGAAGCTATGATGGTCATTGGGTGTGTCTCTGATGTCATGTGAACCCACATCTTTGAACAGAGTCTTAAGCTCAATTCAGACGGCAATGTGAATTTGCTGGAGACTGTAGTCAAACCTTGGCTAGAGAGTGTTGGTCCTGGAAAACCACATGTACGACAACACGAATTGGCTCCTTGTCATGCCTCTATATCGAATCAGAAATAGTTGTCAGAGAATTTCTACAACTTTACCGTCCCAATTTCTGGCGTCCAAATTGTCTTAATTGTAATTCCCTGGATTACTATGTGTGGGGCGCTGTTGAGAAAGATACCAATCTTTCTTCCTGCAAACAAGCAGGCCGAGCTGGTAACCCAAGATTGAGATGTTCGCAAACCTTCTCAGGTCCCGGAGACGTCTTAAGGCCGAGGTAGAATTTGAAGGCGGTTACTTTGAGTAAAATGTTATTTCCCAACTATAATCTAGTTGATATTTTTATATTTTTTTCTCCTTTTATGCAAACTGTTAAATTTAGTCCGAAAATAATATGTGCACATACATATACATGCAATTGAAAAAGTACGTTGTCAGCAAAAGTACAGCTTTGAAAGTTTTAGACAGAACAAAGAAAAAAAAACACAGATTTTATCGATGTATTATGATATCAATGTTAAACTTCCTGTTTTCAAATATTTTATACTATATTACATTAGATTCCATATCCCTTTGAGCAATCAATTACAGGAGTCTTAGCTGCATATGTTACCAATTGTAACTGCAGCATGCGAAATCCAGTTTTTCACTTCTAGGTTTTCATGTCTCGTACACAGCAGAAATACAGAAATATATATATGTATGAGTGTGTGTGGATGTGTATGTGCGTATGTGTGTGTATGTGTGTGTGCGTGTGTGTGTTTATATTTATGTACACGCAGTATTTTGATATGAGCTATAATAGTTTCATGCTGTGGAAACACAATAATTCAGCATAATTATATATCGTGCCTTGTGTTTCTTAGCAATCCTTCGGGCTCGAAACTATTAGAAGCTCATATTTAAATACTGTGTATATTAGATTGATATTCCCCTCTCACTAGATAGTGTACATTTTTGTTGATCCTAACGGAACAGCAAACTATACAACACACACACACACGTAATTATTTGACTGGAAACTGCAGCTGCTGTCTATCGTTATTTATAAAGTATGAGAATAATTACTATAAGACGAGAGAGAGAGGGAGAGAGGGAGAGAGAGAGAGAGAGAGAGAGTGAATGTTCTCAAGGGAAGAGAACCGTTTCAGGATTTATCTATCTGCTTCTCTCTTCCTCTCTCTGCCTCTGTCTCTCTCTCTCTGTATATATATATATACAGAAATGTGTAATGGTGTCTGTCTGTGCGTGTTTGGGGGTCACTCTAACTCCTCCCTCACTGTCCTACCGATTTTAATGATATATCACTCTCAACGGGTCACGGTACACCCAAAAGTTTGATTGCGATTTCAGACGGCCCAGTATGTAGGAGTATGTCGAAAGAGTTAACCGGGTAAAATCCCTGCCTAACGAGAAACTGGTAATAGTTGGCACAGGGAACGTAGAAGATTTCAGTACAATGTCAGAGGTGGGTTTAGCTTCAACACCGAAAACACGAACGGCGCCGGGTCCAACACACACACACACACACACACACACACACACACATATATATATATATATATATATATATATATATATATATATATACAGGCGCAGGCGTGGGTGTGTGAAAAGAAACTTGCTTTCCAATCACATGGTTCCGGGTTCAGTCCCATTAGGTGGCACCTTAGACAAGCGTCTTCTACTATAGCCACGAACCGACAAGGTCCTTGTGGGTGGATTTGGTAGTGGGAAACTGAAAGATATGAATACGCATATATCTGTGTGTCTGTGTTTGTCCACCCACCATCACTTGACAACCGATGATGGTGTATTTACGTGTACGTAACTTAGCGGTTCGGCAAAAGGGCCAGAGATAATATGTATAAGGGTTACAAAGAATAAGTCCCCGGGGTTGATTTGTTCGACTAAAGGCGGTGCTCCAGCATGGCCGCAGTAAAATGACTGAAATAAGTAAGAGAATAAAAGAATATATATACACAGACATGACAGAAGTAAATAGACACCCTTCTAATCGTTCAGATTTATTTAAATCTGAAATTATGCATTCAAATTATTAATTATTATAATGTGAATAATTAATATT